>NC_092711.1:138231849-138361849 GCF_047496885.1 Scyliorhinus torazame
GGAATTCTCCGCCCCAGCGGGGTTGTGGACGTTCCATTGTTGGATGCGTTTAAGTTCAGGACGGTCAGACTTTAGGACTCGGGAAAATCGAGGGAAATGGGGAGCGTGCGGGAAACTGGAGTCGAAGCCTCCCCGAGATCAGCTATGGTCGTACTGATTGGGTCTCTCTCGCGCGCTCACTCTCGCGCTCACACTCGCGCTCGCTCTCTGTCTCGATCTCCCTCCCTATCTCCCCTCTCTCCTGTCGCTCTCCCTGCCACTCTCTCCCATCGCTCTCTCTTCCGTCCTAACCTCTCTCGTTCTTTCCCAGTGGGAATCCCAACACCAGGGAATCACCTGTGAGGAATTTCAGAACTGGAAGCGTGAAAACGACCCCGAGTACCAGGCCCAGGGACTTGCGGCTTACCTTAAGGAGAACGGGATTGGTGAGTGTATGTATGTGTGTGTGTGTGTGTGTGTATGGGGGGTTGGGGGGGGGGTGGTTCTGTGCCATTTGGGGTCCCTTATTACGATCCAGGACCAGACCATTACAGTTGTTGGGATACTTTTGTAAGATTGTGAGGAAAGGATATTTCGCTGCAGGAGTGATTTCACACACAAATGGGGATATGGTATATTAAAACAAACTATATTACTAACAGTGTATTTCTAACTTTAACATCATAAAGACAAATAGCTTTCCACTACCAGTTAAACAATGCTTACCAATGCAATGAAATAATCCGAACTGCTATCTTTATCTCCACTCAAACAAAACCCATCTCGGGTCACAATCCACTGTTAAATACAGTTAGCGGACTCAGCAATACTTGCTGTAAAGAGATGTCTTGGATAAACCACTTTGAGAAAGAGCGACCCTTCAGGAACCAGCTTGCAGATTCTTGCCCGTCTCAAACACACTTTAAACTACCAGCCTTTCCAGAAACTGCTGTTCATATTGTCTGGGGAAATCTATTTACCTGAACTACTTTGAGAAAAGCTGCCGGTCTGTCCGCGGTCAAATCTTCAACTGACTGTTGCTACGAAAACTGCACAGCTTCTTGTCTGTTCACATCCCAATCTAAAAGTAAGCTTCAAAACCAAAAAACCCCAATACCTGACTACTTCAACCCCTGGATCCTTCCTTAACCATATCATCTCACTGAGCTGAACACAATGGCTGGAATTCTCCGGTCTGCCAGCTGCTTTGGTTCTCAACCGTTCGCTGCCAACGGGATTCTATCTCCCTGCTGCTTGTCAATGGGATTTCCCATTGGAACCACCCATGCTGCCATGAAACCAGCAGGTGGGGATGCGATACTGGCAGTAAAAGTAAACCGCAAGGACTGGAAAATTCCAGACAATGTCTCCAATTATCTACTCCCCAGAGAACCCTCATTCTATAATCAAAACTCCATCAGCCCAACTTTTACGATGCTTTAGTTGCACCTCTTGTAGCCACAAAGCCTGGCGGCCTTCCAAACCAGGATTTTGATAAACAGGACTGCAGCAGTCATACACAAATTAACTCAGACTTTTAACTCTTACCGCACCATATACATACACTATATCTGAAATTCCTACGTTCATCACACCATTCCAAAGAACAAAGAAATGTACAGCAGAGGAACAGGCCCTTCGGCCCTCCAAGCCCGTGCCGACCATGCTGCCCGTCTAAACTAAAATCTTCTACACTTCCTGGGTCCGTATCCCTCTATTCCCATCCTATTCATGTATTTGTAAAGATGCCCCTTAAATGTCACTATCGTCCCTGCTTCCACCACCTCCTCCGGTAGCGCGTTCCAGGCACCCACTACCCTCTGTATAAAAAAACTTGCCTCGTACATCTACTCTAAACCTTGCCCCTCTCACCTTAAACCTATGCCCCCTAGTAATTGATCCCTCTACCCCGGGGAAAAGCCTCTGACTATCCACTCTGTCTATGCCCCTCATAATTTTGTAGACCTCTATCAGGTCGCCCCTCAACCTCCATCGTTCCAGTGAGAACAAACCGAGTTTATTCAACCGCTCCTCATAGCTAATGCCCTCCATACCAGGCAACATTCTGGTAAATCTCTTCTGCACCCTCTCTAAAGCCTCCACATCCTTCTGGTAGTGTGGCGACCAGAATTGAACACTATACTCCAAGTGTGGCCTAACTAAGGTTCTATACAGCTGCAACATGACTTGCCAATTCTTATACTCAATGCCCCGGCCAATGAAGGCAAGCATGCCGTATGCCTTCTTGACTACCTTCTCCACCCGTGTTGCCCCTTTCAATGACCTGTGGACCTGTACTCCTAGATTTCTCTGACTGTCAATACTCTTGAGGGTTCTACCATTCACTGTACAGGTAGGTATATTCCGGAGGTAGTTGATCCGGGGGCCGAGCAGGGACGTGGAATCTGTTGGGAGGCTAAGATCAATGAGTCGGGAAAATGGCGGATCCAGGGTTGTACGATGGTGTGCGTGGACTGAATGATGGTTCACAACACTGAGGAAGGCCGGGTTGCTCAGACGGGCCTCAGACGCTAACTGTTCCCACCCTCTCACCACCCCCCCCGCCCCTCACAACCCCCACCCTCCAATTCCCCCACCCGACCCCCAGCCTCCATTCTCCCCTGATTGGAGCGTCAGCCTCCGTTCTCCACCACTTGAGCCCCCACCCCACCCCCCCCCCCCCCCAACCTTAGATCGCCTATGGGCGAGAATGGATTTGTTGAAGGAAAGATGTGTATCTCTTTTCCCCCACCCAATTCTTTTCCCCTTCACCTCTTTTCTTGCCCCCCTCTCTCGCCCCCCCCTCTCTCGCCGCCCCCCTCTCTCGCCCCACCCCCTCTCGCCCCCCCCTCTCGCCCCCCCCCTCGCCCCCCTCTCACCTCGCCCCCCCCTCACCTCGCCCCCCCCTCTCTCGCCCCCCCTCTCTCGCCCCCCCTCTCTCGCCCCCCCCTCTCTCGCCCCCCCTCTCTCGCCCCCCCCTCTCTCGCCCCCCCCTCTCTCGCCCCCCCTCTCTCGCCCCCCTCTCTCGCCCCCCCCTCTCTCGCCCCCCCCTCTCTCGCCCCCCCCTCTCTCGCCCCCCCCTCTCTCGCCCCCCCCTCTCTCGCCCCCCCCTCTCTCGCCCCCCCCTCTCTCGCCCCCCCCTCTCTCGCCCCCCCTCTCTCGCCCCCCCTCTCTCGCCCCCCCCTCTCTCGCCCCCCCTCTCTCGCCCCCCCTCTCTCGCCCCCCCTCTCTCGCCCCCCCTCTCTCGCCCCCCCCCCTCTCTCGCCCCCCCTCTCTCGCCCCCCCTCTCTCGCCCCCCCCTCTCTCGCCCCCCCTCTCTCGCCCCCCTTCTCTCGCCCCCCCCCTCTCTCGCCCCCCCCTCTCTCGCCCCCCCCTCTCTCGCCCCCCCCTCTCTCGCCCCCCCTCTCTCGCCCCCCCCCTCTCTCGCCCCCGCCTCTCTCGCCCCCGCCTCTCTCGCCCCCGCCTCTCTCGCCCCCGCCTCTCTCGCCCCCGCCTCTCTCGCCCCCGCCTCTCTCGCCCCCGCCTCTCTCGCCCCCGCCTCTCTCGCCCCCGCCTCTCTCGCCCCCGCCTCTCTCGCCCCCGCCCTCTCTCGCCCCCCGCCTCTCTGGCCCCCGCCTCTCTGCCCCCGCCTCTCTCGCCCCCGCCTCTCTCGCCCCCCGCCTCTCTCGCCCCCGCCTCTCTCGCCCCCGCCTCTCTCGCCCCCCGCCTCTCTCGCCCCCCCCTCTCTCGCCCCCCCCCCTCTCGCCCCCCCCCTCTCGCCCCCCCCTCTCTCGCCCCCCCCCTCTCTCGCCCCCCCCCTCTCTCGCCCCCCCCCTCTCTCGCCCCCCCCTCTCTCGCCCCCCCCTCTCTCGCCCCCCCCTCTCTCGCCCCCCCCTCTCTCGCCCCCCCCCTCTCTCGCCCCCCCCTCTCTCGCCCCCCCCTCTCTCGCCCCCCCCTCTCTCGCCCCCCCCTCTCTCGCCCCCCCCTCTCTCGCCCCCCCCTCTCTCGCCCCCCCCTCTCTCGCCCCCCCTTCTCTCGCCCCCCCTCTCTCGCCCCCCCCCTCTCTCGCCCCCCCCTCTCTCGCCCCCCCCTCTCTCGCCCCCCCCTCTCTCGCCCCCCCCTCTCTCGCCCCCCCTCTCTCGCCCCCCCCTCTCTCGCCCCCCCTCTCTCGCCCCCCCCTCTCTCGCCCCCCCCCTCTCTCGCCCCCCCCTCTCTCGCCCCCCCCCTCTCTCGCCCCCCCCTCTCTCGCCCCCCCTCTCTCGCCCCCCCCTCTCTCGCCCCCCCCCTCTCTCGCCCCCCCCTCTCTCGCCCCCCCCCTCTCTCGCCCCCCCCCTCTCTCGCCCCCCCCTCTCTCGCCCCCCCCCCCTCTCTCGCCCCCCCCTCTCTCGCCCCCCCCACTCTCCATCTCCGCCTCCCCCTCTCTCTCGCCTCCCCCCTCTCTCGCCTCCCCCTCTCTCGCCTCCCCCTCTCTCGCCTCCCCCTCTCTCTCGCCTCCCCCTCTCTCGCCTCCCCCTCTCTCGCCTCCCCCTCTCTCGCCTCCCCCTCTCTCGCCTCCCCCTCTCTCGCCTCCCCCTCTCTCGCCTCCCCCTCTCTCGCATCCCCCTCTCTCGCACCCTCCTCTCTCGCACCCCCGTCTCTCACCCCCATCTCTCCATCTCTCGCCCCCCCTCTCTCGACCCCCCCTCTCTCGCCCCCCCTCTCTCGCCCCCCCTCTCTCGCCCCCCCTCTCTCGCCCCCCCTCTCTCGCCCCCCCTCTCTCGCCCCCCCTCTCTCGCCCCCCCTCTCTCGCCCCTCCTCTCTCACCCCCCCTCTCTCGCCCCCCCATCTCTCCATCTCCGCCCCCTCTCTTGCCCCCCCTCTCTTGCCCCCCCCTCTCTCGCCCCCCCCTCTCTCGCCCCCCCTCTCTCGCCCCCCCTCTCTCGCCCCCCCTCTCTCGCCCCCCTCTCTCGCCCCCCCTCTCTCGCCCCCCTCTCTCGCCCCCCCCTCTCTCGCCCCCCCTCTCTTGCCCCCCCCTCTCTCGCCCCCCCTCTCTCGCCCCCCCTCTCTCGCCCCCCCTCTCTCGGCCCCCCCTCTCTCGCCCCCCCCTCTCTCGCCCCCCCCTCTCTCGCCCCCCCCTCTCTCGCCCCCCCCTCTCTCGCCCCCCCCTCTCTCTCGCCCCCCCCTCTCGCCCCCCCCCTCTCGCCCCCCCCCTCTCGCCCCCCCCCTCTCGCCCCCCCCCCTCTCGCCCCCCCCCTCTCGCCCCCCCCCTCTCGCCCCCCCCTCTCTCGCCCCCCCTCTCTCGCCCCCCCCTCTCTCGCCCCCCCCTCTCTCGCCCCCCCCTCTCTCGCCCCCCCTCTCTCGCCCCCCCTCTCTCGCCCCCCCTCTCTCGCCCTCCCCTCTCTCGCCCTCCCCTCTCTCGCCCTCCCCTCTCTCGCCCCCCCTCTCTCGCCCCCCCCTCTCTCGCCCCCCTCTCTCGCCCCCCCCTCTCTCGCCCCTCCTGTCTCGCCCCCCCCTCGCTCGCCCCCCATCTCTCCATCTCCGACCCCCCTCTCTCGCCCCCCCCTCTCTCGCCCCCCCTCTCTCGCCCCCCCTCGCTCGCCCCCCCATCTCTCGCCCCCCATCTCTCCATCTCCGCCCCCCTCTCTCGCCCCCCCCTCTCTCGCCCCCCCTCTCTCGCCCCCCCTCTCTCGCCCCCCTCTCTCGCCCCCCCTCTCTCGCCCCCCCTCTCTCGCCCCCCCTCTCTCGCCCCCCCTCTCTCGCCCCCCTCTCTCGCCCCCTCTCTCGCCCCCGCCTCCTCTCGCCCCCCGCCTCCTCTCGCCCCCGCCTCCTCTCGCCCCCCGCCTCCTCTCGCCCCCGCCTCCTCTCGCCCCCGCCTCCTCTCGCCCCCGCCTCCTCTCGCCCCCGCCTCCTCCCGCCCCGCCTCCTCTCGCCCCCCGCCTCCTCTCGCACCCGCCTCCTCCCGCCCCCGCCTCCTCTCGCCCCCGCCTCCTCTCGCCCACCCTCTCTCGCCCCCCCCATCTCTCCATCTCCGCCCCCCTCTCTCGCCTCCCCCTCTCTCGCCTCCCCCTCTCTCGCCTCCCCCTCTCTCGCCTCCCCCTCTCTCGCCTCCCCCTCTCTCGCCTCCCCTCTCTCGCATCCCCCTCTCTCGCACCCTCCTCTCTCGCCCCCCCTCTCTCGCCCCTCCTCTCTCGCCCCCCCTCTCTCGCCCCCCATCTCTCCATCTCCGCCCCCCTCTCTTGCCCCCCCTCTCTCGCCCCCCCCTCTCTCGCCCCCCCTCTCTCGCCCCCCCTCTCTCGCCCCCCCTCTCTCGCCCCCCCTCTCTCGCCCCCCCCCTCTCTCGCCCCCCCCCTCTCTCGCCCCCCCCTCTCTCGCCCCCCTCTCTCTCGCCCCCCTCTCTCGCCCCCCCTCTCTCGCCCCCCCTCTCTCGCCCCCCCTCTCTCGCCCCCCCTCTCTCGCCCCCCTCTCTCGCCCCCCCTCTCTCGCCCCCCCCTCACTTGCCCCCCCCTCTCTTGCCCCCCCCTCTCTCGCCCCCCCCTCTCTCGCCCCCCCTCTCTCGCCCCCCCTCTCTCGCCCCCCCTCTCTCGCCCCCCCTCTCTCGCCCCCCCTCTCTCGCCCCCCCTCTCTCGCCCCCCCCTCTCTCGCCCCCCCCTCTCTCGCCCCCCCCCTCTCGCCCCCCCCTCTCTCGCCCCCCCCTCTCGCCCCCCCCTCTCGCCCCCCCCTCTCGCCCCCCCCTCTCGCCCCCCCCCTCTCGCCCCCCCCTCTCGCCCCCCCCTCTCGCCCCCCCCCTCTCGCCCCCCCCTCTCGCCCCCCCCTCTCGCCCCCCCCTCTCGCCCCCCCTCTTACCCCCCCCCTCTCGCCCCCCTCTCTCGCCCCCCCTCTCTCGCCCCCCCTCTCTCGCCCCCCCTCTCTCGCCCCCCCTCTCTCGCCCCCCCTCTCTCGCCCCCCCCTCTCTTGCCCCCCCTCTCTCGCCCCCCCTCTCTCGCCCCCCCTCTCTCGCCCCCCCCCTCTCTCGCCCCTCCTGTCTCGCCCCCCCCTCGCTCGCCCCCCATCTCTCCATCTCCGCCCCCCTCTCTCGCCCCCCCTCTCTCGCCCCCCCTCTCTCGCCCCCCCTCGCTCGCCCCCCATCTCTCGCCCCCCATCTCTCCATCTCCGCCCCCTCTCTCGCCCCCCTCTCTCGCCCCCCCTCTCTCGCCCCCCCTCTCTCGCCCCCCCCTCTCTCGCCCCCCCTCTCTCGCCCCCCCTCTCTCGCCCCCTCTCTCGCCCCCTCTCTCGCCCCCCCTCTCTCGGCCCCCCTCTCTCGCCCCCCCCCTCTCTCGCCCCCCCCTCTCTCGCCCCCCCCCTCTCTCGCCCCCCCATCTCTCGCCCCCCCCTCTCTCGCCCCCCCCCTCTCTCGCCCCCCCCTCTCTCGCCCCCCCCTCTCTCGCCCCCCCCTCTCTCGCCCCCCCCCTCTCTCGCCCCCGCCTCCTCTCGCCCCCGCCTCCTCTCGCCCCCGCCTCCTCTCGCCCCCGCCTCCTCTCGCCCCCGCCTCCTCTCGCCCCCGCCTCCTCCCGCCCCCGCCTCCTCTCGCCCCCGCCTCCTCCCGCCCCCGCCTCCTCCCGCCCCCGCCTCCTCCCGCCCCCGCCTCCTCCCGCCCCCGCCTCCTCCCGCCCCCGCCTCCTCTCGCCCCCCGCCTCCTCTCGCCCCCCATCTCTCCATCTCCGCCCCCCCTCTCTCGCCCCCCCTCTCTCGCCCCCCCTCTCTCGCCCCCCCTCTCTCGCCCCCCCTCTCTCGCCCCCCCTCTCTCGCCCCCCCTCTCTCGCCCCCCCTCTCTCGCCCCCCCTCTCTCGCCCCCCCCTCTCTCGCCCCCCCTCTCTCGCCCCCCCTCTCTCGCCCCCCCTCTCTCGCCCCCCCTCTCTCGCCCCCCCTCTCTCGCCCCCCCTCTCTCGCCCCCCCTCTCTCGCCCCCCCTCTCTCGCCCCCCCTCTCTCGCCCCCCCCTCTCTCGCCCCCCCCTCTCTCGCCCCCCCCCTCTCTCGCCCCCCTCTCTCGCCCCCCCTCTCTCGCCCCCCGCCTCCTCTCGCCCCCCGCCTCCTCTCGCCCCCGCCTCCTCTCGCCCCCGCCTCCTCTCGCCCCCGCCTCCTCTCGCCCCCGCCTCCTCTCGCCCCCGCCTCCTCTCGCCCCCCGCCTCCTCTCGCCCCCGCCTCCTCTCGCCCCCGCCTCCTCTCGCCCCCGCCTCCTCTCGCCCCCGCCTCCTCTCGCCCCCGCCTCCTCCCGCCCCCGCCTCCTCCCGCCCCCGCCTCCTCTCGCCCCCGCCTCCTCTCGCCCCGCCTCCTCTCGCCCCCCATCTCTCCATCTCCGCCCCCCCTCTCTCGCCCCCCCTCTCTCGCCCCCCCTCTCTCGCCCCCCCTCTCTCGCCCCCCCCTCTCTCGCCCCCCCTCTCTCGCCCCCCCTCTCTCGCCCCCCCTCTCTCGCCCCCCCTCTCTCGCCCCCCCTCTCTCGCCCCCCTCTCTCTCGCCCCCCTCTCTCGCCCCCCCTCTCTCGCCCCCCCCTCTCTCGCTCGCCCCCCCCTCTCTCGCCCCCCCCCCCCTCTCTCGCCCCCCCCTCTCTCGCCCCCCCCTCTCTCGCCCCCCCCTCTCTCGCCCCCCCCCTCTCTCGCCCCCCCTCTCTCGCCCCCCCCTCTCTCGCCCCCCCCTCTCTCGCCCCCCCCTCTCTCGCCCCCCCTCTCTCGCCCCCCCTCTCTCGCCCCCCCTCTCTCGCCCCCCCTCTCTCGCCCCCCCTCTCTCGCCCCCCCTCTCTCGCCCCCCCTCTCTCGCCCCCCCTCTCTCGCCCCCCCCTCTCTCGCCCCCCCTCTCTCGCCCCCCTCTCTCGCCCCCCCTCTCTCGCCCCCCCCTCTCTCGCCCCCCCCCTCTCTCGCCCCCCCTCTCTCGCCCCCCCCTCTCTCGCCCCCGCCTCTCTCGCCCCCCGCCTCCTCTCGCCCCCGCCTCCTCTCGCCCCCCGCCTCCTCTCGCCCCCGCCTCCTCTCGCCCCCGCCTCCTCTCGCCCCCGCCTCCTCTCGCCCCCGCCTCCTCTCGCCCCCGCCTCCTCTCGCCCCCGCCTCCTCTCGCCCCCGCCTCCTCTCGCCCCCGCCTCCTCTCGCCCCCGCCTCCTCCCGCCCCCGCCTCCTCTCGCCCCCGCCTCCTCCCGCCCCCGCCTCCTCCCGCCCCCGCCTCCTCCCGCCCCCGCCTCCTCCCGCCCCCCGCCTCCTCTCGCCCCCGCCTCCTCTCGCCCCCCATCTCTCCATCTCCGCCCCTCCTCTCTCGCCCCCCCTCTCTCGCCCCCCCTCTCTCGCCCCCCCTCTCTCGCCCCCCCTCTCTCGCCCCCCCTCTCTCGCCCCCCCCTCTCTCGCCCCCCCCCTCTCTCGCCCCCCCCTCTCTCGCCCCCCCTCTCTCGCCCCCCTCTCTCGCCCCCCCTCTCTCGCCCCCCCTCTCTCGCCCCCCCTCTCTCGCCCCCCCCTCTCTCGCCCCCCCCTCTCTCGCCCCCCCCCTCTCTCGCCCCCCCTCTCTCGCCCCCGCCTCCTCTCGCCCCCGCCTCCTCTCGCCCCCGCCTCCTCTCGCCCCCGCCTCCTCTCGCCCCCGCCTCCTCTCGCCCCCGCCTCCTCTCGCCCCCGCCTCCTCTCGCCCCCGCCTCCTCTCGCCCCCGCCTCCTCTCGCCCCCGCCTCCTCTCGCCCCCGCCTCCTCTCGCACCCGCCTCCTCTCGCCCCCCGCCTCCTCTCGCCCCCCATCTCTCCATCTCCGCCCCCCCTCTCTCGCCCCCCCTCTCTCGCCCCCCCTCTCTCGCCCCCCCTCTCTCGCCCCCCCTCTCTCGCCCCCCCTCTCTCGCCCCCCCTCTCTCGCCCCCCCTCTCTCGCCCCCCCTCTCTCGCCCCCCCTCTCTCGCCCCCCCTCTCTCGCCCCCCCTCTCTCGCCCCCCCTCTCTCGCCCCCCCTCTCTCGCCCCCCCTCTCTCGCCCCCCCTCTCTCGCCCCCCCCTCTCTCGCCCCCCCCTCTCTCGCCCCCCCCTCTCTCGCCCCCCCCTCTCTCGCCCCCCCCTCTCTCGCCCCCCCCTCTCTCGCCCCCCCCCTCTCTCTCGCCCCCCCCTCTCTCGCCCCCCCCTCTCTCGCCCCCCCCTCTCTCGCCCCCCCCCTCTCTCGCCCCCCCCCTCTCTCGCCCCCCCCTCTCTCGCCCCCCCCTCTCTCGCCCCCCCCCTCTCTCGCCTCCCCTCTCTCGCCTCCCCCCTCTCTCGCCTCCCCCCTCTCTCGCCCCCCCCTCTCTCGCCCCCCCCTCTCTCGCCCCCCCCCTCTCTCGCCCCCCCCTCTCTCGCCCCCCCTCTCTCGCCCCCCCCTCTCTCGCCCCCCCCTCTCTCGCCCCCCCCCTCTCTCGCCCCCCCCTCTCTCGCCCCCCCCTCTCTCGCCCCCCCCCTCTCTCGCCCCCCCCTCTCTCGCCCCCCCCCTCTCTCGCCCCCCCCCCTCTCTCGCCCCCCCCTCTCTCGCCCCCCCCCCCTCTCTCGCCCCCCCCCCTCTCTCGCCCCCCCCCCTCTCTCGCCCCCCTCTCTCGCCCCCCCCTCTCTCGCCCCCCCCCTCTCTCGCCCCCCCCTCTCTCGCCCCCCCCCTCTCTCGCCCCCCCCCTCTCTCGCCCCCCCCTCTCTCGCCCCCCCCTCTCTCGCCCCCCCCCTCTCTCGCCCCCCCCCTCTCTCGCCCCCCCCCTCTCTCGCCCCCCCCCTCTCTCGCCCCCCCCTCTCTCGCCCCCCCCTCTCTCGCCCCCCCCTCTCTCGCTCCCCCCCTCTCTCGCCCCCCCTCTCTCGCCCCCCCTCTCTCGCCCCCCCCTCTCTCGCCCCCCCTCTCTCGCCCCCCCTCTCTCGCCCCCCCTCTCTCGCCCCCCCCTCTCTCGCCCCCGCCTCCTCTCGCCCCCGCCTCCTCTCGCCCCCGCCTCCTCTCGCCCCCCCTCTCTCGCCCCCGCCTCCTCTCGCCCCCGCCTCCTCTCGCCCCCGCCTCCTCTCGCCCCCGCCTCCTCTCGCCCCCGCCTCCTCTCGCCCCCGCCTCCTCTCGCCCCCGCCTCCTCTCGCCCCCGCCTCCTCTCGCCCCCGCCTCCTCTCGCCCCCGCCTCCTCTCGCCCCCGCCTCCTCCCGCCCCCGCCTCCTCCCGCCCCCGCCTCCTCCCGCCCCCGCCTCCTCTCGCCCCCGCCTCCTCTCGCCCCCGCCTCCTCTCGCCCCCGCCTCCTCTCGCCCCCGCCTCCTCTCGCCCCGCCTCCTCTCGCCCCCGCCTCCTCTCGCCCCGCCTCCTCTCGCCCCGCCTCCTCTCGCCCCGCCTCCTCTCGCCCCCGCCTCCTCTCGCCCCGCCTCCTCTCGCCCCGCCTCCTCTCCCCCCGCCTCCTCTCCCCCCGCCTCCTCTCCCCCCGCCTCCTCTCGCCCCCGCCTCCTCTCGCCCCCGCCTCCTCTCGCCCCCGCCTCCTCTCGCCCCCGCCTCCTCTCGCCCCCGCCTCCTCTCGCCCCCGCCTCCTCTCGCCCCCGCCTCCTCTCGCCCCCGCCTCCTCTCGCCCCCGCCTCCTCTCGCCCCCCGCCTCCTCTCGCCCCCGCCTCCTCTCGCCCCCGCCTCCTCTCGCCCCCGCCTCCTCTCGCCCCCGCCTCCTCTCGCCCCCGCCTCCTCTCGCCCCCGCCTCCTCTCGCCCCCGCCTCCTCTCGCCCCCGCCTCCGCTCGCCCCCCGCCTCCGCTCGCCCCCGCCTCTCCCCCCTTCTCCCTCCCTCCCGCCCCTCTCCCGCCCTCCCTCCCCCTCTCCCGCCCTCCCTCCCCCTCTCCCGCCCTCCCTCCCCCTCTCCCGCCCTCCCTCCCCTTCTCCCGCCCTCCCTCCCCCTCTCCCGCCCTCCCTCCCCCTCTCCCGCCCTCCCTCCCCCTCTCCCGCCCTCCCTCCCCCTCTCCCGCCCTCCCTCCCCCTCTCCCGCCCTCCCTCCCCCTCTCCCGCCCTCCCTCCCCCTCTCCCGCCCTCCCTCCCCCTCTCCCGCCCTCCCTCCCCCTCTCCCGCCCTCCCTCCGCCCTCTCCCGCCCTCCCTCCGCCCTCTCCCGCCCTCCCTCCGCCCTCTCCCGCCCTCCCTCCGCCCTCTCCCGCCCTCCCTCCGCCCTCTCCCGCCCTCCCTCCGCCCTCCCTCCCCCACTCTCCCTCGCTCACCCCCCCTTCCCTTTCTCACCCCCCTTCCCTTTCTCACCCCCCTTCCCTCCCTCACCCCCCCTGTCCCTCCCTACCCCCCCCTGTCCCTCCCTACCCCCCTGTCCCTCCCTACCCCCCTGTCCCTCCCTACCCCCCCTGTCCCTCCCTACCCCCCCTGTCCCTCCCTACCCCCCCTGTCCCTCCCTACCCCCCCCTGTCCCTCCCTACCCCCCTCTGTCCCTCCCTCCCTCCCCCCCCTCTGTCCCTCCCTGCCCCCCCTCTGTCCCTCCCTGCCCCCCCTCTGTCCCTCCCTGCCCCCCCTCTGTCCCTCCCTCCCCCCCCCTCTGTCCCTCCCTCCCCCCCCTCTGTCCCTCCCTCCCCTCCTCTGTCCCTCCCTGCCCCCCCCGTGTCCCTCCCTACCCCCCCCCCCCCTCTGACCCTCCCTGCCCCCCCCTGTCCCTCCCTGCCCACTTCTGTCCCTCCCTGCCCACCTCTGCCCCTCCCTGCCCACCTCTGCCCCTCCCTGCCCACCTCTGCCCCTCCCTGCCCCCCCTCTGTCCCTCCCTGCCCCCCCTCTGTCCCTCCCGGCCCCCCCTCTGTCCCTCCCGGCCCCCCCTCTGTCCCTCCCTGTCCCCCCTCTGTCCCTCCCTGTCCCCCCTCTGTCCCTCCCTGTCCCCCTCTGTCCCTCCCTGCCCCCCCTCTGTCCCTCCCTGCCCCCCCTCTGTCCCTCCCTGCCCCCCCTCTGTCCCTCCCTGCCCCACCTCTGTCACTCCCTGCCCCACCTCTGTCCCTCCCTGCCCACCTCTGTCCCTCCCTGCCCACCTCTGCCCCTCCCTGCCCCCCTCTGCCCCTCCCTGCCCCCCTCTGTCCCTCCCTGCCCCCCTCTGTCCCTCCCTGCCCCCCTCTGTCCCTCCCTGCCCCCCTCTGTCCCTCCCTGCCCCCCTCTGTCCCTCCCTGCCCCCCTCTGTCCCTCCCTGCCCCCCTCTGTCCCTCCCTGCCCCCCTCTGTCCCTCCCTGCCCACCCTCTGTCCCTCCCTGCCCCCCCTCTGTCCCTCCCTGCCCCCCCTCTGTCCCTCCCTGCCCCCCCTCTGTCCCTCCCTGCCCCCCCTCTGTCCCTCCCTGCCCCCCCTCTGTCCCTCCCTGCCCCCCCTCTGTCCCTCCCTGCCCCCCCTCTGTCCCTCCCTGCCCCCCCTCTGTCCCTCCCTGCCCCCCCTCTGTCCCTCCCTGCCCCCCCCTCTGTCCCTCCCTGCCCCCCCTCTGTCCCTCCCTGCCCCACCTCTGTCCCTCCCTGCCCACCTCTGTCCCTCCCTGCCCACCTCTGTCCCTCCCCCCGTCCCTCCCTCCCCCACTGCCCCCCCCTCCGTGCCCCCCGTCCCCCTCTGTCCCCTCCCCCCTCACCCCCCTCCCTCCCCCTCCCCCACCCTCCCCCCTGTCCCTCCCTCCCCCACTGTCACCCCCTTCCCCACCCTCTGTCCCTCCCCCCCTCTGTCCCCCCTCCCTCCCCTCTGTCTGTCCCTCCCTCCCCACTGTCCCCTCCCTCCCCTCTGCCTGTCCCTGCCCCCCCCCCCCTTGTACCTCCCTCGCGCCTCTCTCCCTCCCTTCCCACCCTCCCCCTTTGTCCTTCTCCATCACTCTCATTCTCTTTAACACTCTTGTCTCCCCCACTCCCACAGATTGTCCAAACTGTAAATTCCGTTATTCCCTGGCGAAGGGAGGTTGCATGCACTTCACCTGCTCCCAGTGTCAGCATGAATTCTGCAGCGGATGTTACAACACCTTCCTTGGCAAGAAAGTGAGTAGTAGCCTCTTTATCTGCTTCATTCATCAGGGTTTTCTGTACTGATGTTAATCCAGCACCAACGCACTGTCACTCAGTAACCCCTCTCCCCCCAGCACCCTGTGTTACTGACTGTATCTGTCCTGATGTTAATCCAGCTCCCTCTCTTTGTCACTCAGTAACCTCTCTCCCCTCAGCACCCTGTGTTACTGACTGTATCTGTACTGATGTTAATCCAGCTCCCTCACACTATCACTCAGTAACCCCTCTCTCCCAGCACCCTGTGTTACTGACTGTATCTGTACTGATGTTAATCCAGCTCCCTCACACTGTCACTCAGTAACCCCTCTCCCCCCAGCACCCTGTGTTACTGACTGTATCTGTACTGATGTTAATCCAGCTCCCTCACACTGTCACTCAGTAACCCCTCTCCCCCCAGCACCCTGTGTTACTGACTGTATCTGTACTGATGTTAATCCAGCTCCCTCACACTGTCACTCAGTAGCCCCTCTCCCCCAGCACCCTGTGTTACTGACTGTATCTGTACTGATGTTAATCCAGCTCCCTCACACTGTCACTCAGTAGCCCCTCTCCCCCAGCACCCTGTGTTACTGACTGTATCTGTACTGATATTAATCCAGCTCCCTCACACTGTCACTCAGTAACCCCTCTCCCCCAGCACCCTGTGTTACTGACTGTATCTGTACTGATGTTAATCCAGCTCCCTCACACTGTCACTCAGTAACCCCTCTCCCCCCAGCACCCTGTGTTACTGACTGTATCTGTACTGATGTTAATCCAGCTCCCTCACACTGTCACTCAGTAGCCCCTCTCCCCCAGCACCCTGTGTTACTGACTGTATCTGTACTGATGTTAATCCAGCTCCCTCACACTGTCACTCAGTAGCCCCTCTCCCCCAGCACCCTGTGTTACTGACTGTATCTGTACTGATATTAATCCAGCTCCCTCACACTGTCACTCAGTAACCCCTCTCCCCCAGCACCCTGTGTTACTGACTGTATCTGTACTGATGTTAATCCAGCTCCCTCACATTGTCAGTCAGTAACCTCTCTCCCCTCAGCACCCTGTGTTACTGACTGTATCTGTACTGATGTTAATCCAGCTCCCTCACACTGTCACTCAGTAACCCCTCTCCCCCCAGCACCCTGTGTTACTGACTGTATCTGTACTGATGTTAATCCAGCTCCCTCACACTGTCACTCAGTAACCCCTCTCTCCCAGCACCCTGTGTTACTGACTGTATCTGTACTGATGTTAATCCAGCTCCCTCACACTGTCACTCAGTAACCCCTCTCTCCCAGCACCCTGTGTTACTGACTGTATCTGTACTGATGTTAAGCCAGCTACCTCACACTGTCACTCAGTAACCCCTCTCTCCCCAGCACCCTGTGTTACTGACTGTATCTGTACTGATGTTAATCCAGCTCCCTCACACTGTCACTCAGTAACCCCTCTCCCCCCAGCACCCTGTGTTACTGACTGTATCTGTACTGATGTTAATCCAGCTCCCTCACACTGTCACTCAGTAACCCCTCTCCCACAGCACCCTGTGTTACTGACTGTATCTGTACTGATGTTAATCCAGCTCCCTCACACTGTCACTCAGTAACCCCCCTCCCCCAGCACCCTGTGTTACTGACTGTATCTGTACTTATGTTAATCCAGCTCCCTCACACTGTCACTCAGTAACCCCTCTCCCCCAGCACCCTGTGTTACTGACTGTATCTGTACTAATGTTAATCCAGCTCCCTCACACTGTCACTCAGTAACCCCTCTCCCCCAGCACCCTGTATTACTGACTATCTGTACTGATGTTAATCCAGCTCCCTCACACTGTCACTCAGTAACTCCTCTCCCCCCAGCACCCTGTGTTACTGACTGTGTCTGTACTGATGTTAATCCAGCTCCCTCACACTGTCACTCAGTAACCCCATCCCCCAGCACCCTGTGTCACTGACTGTTTCTATACTGATGTTAATCCAGCTCCCTCACACTGTCACTCAGTAACCCTTCTCCCCAGCACCCTGTGTTACTGACTGTATCTGTACTGATGTTAATGCAGCTCCCTCACACTGTCACTCAGTAACCCCTCTCTCCAGCACCCTGTGTTACTGACTGTATCTGTACTGATGTTAATCCAGCTCCCTCACACTGTCACTCAGTAACCCCTCTCTCCCCAGCACCCTGTGTTACTGACTGTATCTGTACTGATGTTAATCCAGCTCCCTCACACTGTCACTCAGTAACCCCTCTCCCCCAGCACCCTGTGTTACTGACTGTATCTGTACTGATGTTAATCCAGCTCCCTCACACTGTCACTCAGTAACCCCTCTCTCCCCAGCACCCTGTGTTACTGACTGTATCTGTACTGATGTTAATCCAGCTCCCTCACACTGTCACTCAGTAACCCCTCTCCTCCAGCACCCTGTGTTACTGACTGTATCTGTACTGATGTTAATCCAGCTCCCTCACACTGTCACTCAGTAACTCCTCACCCCCAGCACCCTGTGTTACTGACTGTATCTGTACTGATGTTAATCCAGCTCCCTCACACTGTCACTCAGTAACCCCTCTCCCCCAGCACCCTGTGTTACTGACTGTATCTGTACTGATGTTAATCCAGCTCCCTCACACTGTCACTCAGTAACCCCTCTCCCCAGCACCCTGTGTTACTGACTGTATCTGTACTGATGTTAATCCAGCTGCCTCACACTGTCACTCAGTAACCCCTCTCCCCAGCACCCTGTGTTACTGACTATCTGTACTGATGTTAATCCAGCTCCCTCACACTGTCACTCAGTAACCCCTCTCTCCAGCACCCTGTGTTACTGACTGTATCTGTACTGGTGTTAATCCAGCTCCCTCACACTGTCACTCAGTAACCCCTATCCCCCAGCACCCTGTATTACTGACTATCTGTACTGATGTTAATCCATCTTCCTCACACTGTCACTCAGTAACCCCTGTCCCCCAGCACCCTGTGTTACTGACTGTATCTGTACTGATGTTAATCCAGCTCCCTCACACTGTCACTCAGTAACCCCATCCCCCAGCACCCTGTGTTACTGACTGTTTCTATACTGATGTTAATCCAGCTCCCTCACACTGTCACTCAGTAACCCCTCTACCCAGCACCCTGTGTTACTGACTGTATCTGTACTGATGTTAATCCATCTTCCTCACACTGTCACTCAGTAACCCCTGTCCCCCAGCACCCTGTGTTCCTGACTGTATCTGTACTGATGTTAATCCATCTTCCTCACACTGTCACTCAGAAACCCCTGTCCCCCAGCACCCTGTGTTGCTGACTGTATCTGTACTGATGTTAATCCAGCTCCCTCAGACTGTCACTCAGTAACCCCTCTCCCCCAGCACCCTGTGTTACTGACTGTATCTGTACAGATGTAAATCCATCTACCTCACACTGTCACTCAGTAACCCCTCTCCCCCTGCACCCTGTGTTACTGACTGTATCTGCACTGATGTTAATCCAGCTCCCTCACACTGTCACTCAGTAACCCCTCTCACCCCAGCACCCAGTGTTACTGACTGTATCTGTACTGATGTTAATCCAGCTCCCTCACACTGTCACTCAGTAACCCCTCTCCCCCCCAGCACCCTGTGTTACTGACTGTTTCTATACTGATGTTAATCCAGCTCCCTCACACTGTCACTCAGTAACCCCTCTCTCCCCAGCACCCTGTGTTACTGACTGTATCTGTACTGATGTTAATCCAGCTCCCTCACACTGTCACTCAGTAACCCCTCTCCTCCAGCACCCTGTGTTACTGACTGTATCTGTACTGATGTTAATCCAGCTCCCTCACACTGTCACTCAGTAACTCCTCTCCCCCCAGCACCCTGTGTTACTGACTGTATCTGTCCTGATGTTAATCCAGCTCCCTCACACTGTCACTCAGTAACCCCATCCCCCAGCACCCTGTGTTACTGACTGTATCTGTACTGATGTTAATCCAGCTCCGTCACACTGTCACTCAGTAACCCCTCTCTCCAGCACCCTGTATTACTGACTGTATCTGTACTGGTGTTAATCCAGCTCCCTCACACTGTCACTCAGTAACCCCTCTCCCCAGCACCCTGTGTTACTGACTGTATCGGTACTGATGTTAATCCAGCTCCCTCACACTGTTACTCAGTAACCCCTCTCCCCAGCATCCTGTGTTACTGACTGTATCTGTACTGATGTTAATCCAGCTCCCTCACACTGTCACTCAGTAACCCCATCCCCCAGCACCCTGTGTTACTGACTGTGTCTGTACTGATGTTAATCCAGCTCCCTCACACTGTCACTCAGTAACCCCTCTCCCCCCAGCACCCTGCGTTACTGACTGTATCTGTACTGATGTTAATCCAGCTCCCTCACACTATCACTCAGTAACCCCTCTCTCCCAGCACCCTGTGTTACTGACTGTATCTGTACTGATGTTAATCCAGCTCCCTCACACTGTCACTCAGTAACCCCTCTCCCCCCAGCACCCTGTGTTACTGACTGTATCTGTACTGATGTTAATCCAGCTCCCTCACACTGTCACTCAGTAGCCCCTCTCCCCCAGCACCCTGTGTTACTGACTGTATCTGTACTGATGTTAATCCAGCTCCCTCACACTGTCACTCAGTAACCCCTCTCCCCCAGCACCCTGTGTCACTGACTGTATCTGTACTGATGTTAATCCAGCTCCCTCACATTGTCACTCAGTAACCTCTCTCCCCTCAGCACCCTGTGTTACTGACTGTATCTGTACTGATGTTAATCCAGCTCCCTCACACTGTCACTCAGTAACCCCTCTCTCCCAGCACCCTGTGTTACTGACTGTATCTGTACTGATGTTAATCCAGCTCCCTTACACTGTCACTCAGTAACCCCTCTCTCCCCAGCACCCTGTGTTACTGACTGTATCTGTACTGATGTTAATCCAGCTCCCTCACACTGTCACTCAGTAACCCCTCTCCCCCCAGCACCCTGTGTTACTGACTGTATCTGTACTGATGTTAATCCAGCTCCCTCACACTGTCACTCAGTAACCCCTCTCCCCAGCACCCTGTGTTACTGACTGTATCTGTACTGATGTTAATCCAGCTCCCTCACACTGTCACTCAGTAACCCCTCTCCCCCAGCACCCTGGGTTACTGGCTGTATCTGTACTGATGTTAATCCAGCTCCCTCACACTGTCACTCAGTAACCCCTCTCCCCCAGCACCCTGTGTTACTGACTGTATCTGTACTGATGTTAATTCAGCTCCCTCACACTGTCACTCAGTAACCCCTCTCCCCCAGCACCCTGTGTTCCTGACTGTATCTGTACTGATGTTAATCCAGCTCCCTCACACTGTCACTCAGTAACCCCATCCCCCAGCACCCTGTGTTACTGACTGTGTCTGTACTGATGTTAATCCAGCTCCAACGCACTGTCACTCAGTAACCCCTCTCCCCCAGCACCCTGTGTTACTGACTGTATCTGTACTGATGTTAATCCAGCTCCCTCACACTGTCACTCAGTAACTCCTCTCCCCCCAGCACCCTGTGTTACTGACTGTATCTGTACTGATGTTAATCCAGCTCCCTCACACTGTCACTCAGTAACTCCTCACCCCCAGCACCCTGTGTTACTGACTGTATCTGTACTGATGTTAATCCAGCTCCCTCACACTGTCACTCAGTAACCCCTCTCCCCCAGCACCCTGTGTTACTGACTGTATCTGTACTGATGTTAATCCAGCTCCCTCACACTGTCACTCAGTAACCCCTCTCCCCCAGCACCCTGTGTTACTGACTGTATCTGTACTGATGTTAATCCAGCTCCCTCACACTGTCACTCAGTAACCCCTCTCCCCCCAGCACCCTGTGTTACTGACTGTATCTGTACTGATGTTAATCCAGCTCCCTCACACTGCCACTCAGTAACCCCTCTCCCCAGCACCCTGTGTTACTGACTGTATCGGTACTGATGTTAATCCAGCTCCCTCACACTGTTACTCAGTAACCCCTCTCCCCAGCATCCTGTGTTACTGACTGTATCTGTACTGATGTTAATCCAGCTCCCTCACACTGTCACTCAGTAACCCCATCCCCCAGCACCCTGTGTTACTGACTGTGTCTGTACTGGTGTTAATCCAGCTCCCTCACACTGTCACTCAGTAACCCCTCTCCCCCCAGCACCCTGCGTTACTGACTGTATCTGTACTGATGTTAATCCAGCTCCCTCACACTGTCGCTCAGTAACCCCTCTCCCCCAGCACCCTGTGTTACTGACTGTATCTGTACTGATGTTAATCCAGCTCCCTCACACTGTCACTCAGTAAACCCTCTCCCCCCACACCCTGTGTTACTGACTGTGTCTGTACTGGTGTTAATCCAGCTCCCTCACACTGTCACTCAGTAGCCCCTCTCTCCAGCACCCTGTGTTACTGACTGTATCTGTACTGGTGTTAATCCAGCTCCCTCACACTGTCACTCAGTAGCCCCTCTCCCCCAGCACCCTGTGTTACTGACTGTATCTGTACTGATGGTAATCCAGCTCCCTCACACTGTCACTCAGTAACCCCTGTCCCCCAGCACCCTGTGTTACTGACTGTATCTGTACTGATGTTAATCCAGCTCCCTCACACTGTCACTCAGTAACCCCTCTCCCCAGCACCCTGTGTTACTGACTGTATCTGTACTGATGTTAATCCAGCTGCCTCACACTGTCACTCAGTAACCCCTCTCCCCAGCACCCTGTGTTACTGACTATCTGTACTGATGTTAATCCAGCTCCCTCACACTGTCACTCAGTAACCCCTCTCTCCAGCACCCTGTGTTACTGACTGTATCTGTACTGGTGTTAATCCAGCTCCCTCACACTGTCACTCAGTAACCCCTATCCCCCAGCACCCTGTATTACTGACTATCTGTACTGATGTTAATCCATCTTCCTCACACTGTCACTCAGTAACCCCTGTCCCCCAGCACCCTGTGTTACTGACTGTATCTGTACTGATGTTAATCCAGCTCCCTCACACTGTCACTCAGTAACCCCATCCCCCAGCACCCTGTGTTACTGACTGTTTCTATACTGATGTTAATCCAGCTCCCTCACACTGTCACTCAGTAACCCCTCTACCCAGCACCCTGTGTTACTGACTGTATCTGTACTGATGTTAATCCATCTTCCTCACACTGTCACTCAGTAACCCCTGTCCCCCAGCACCCTGTGTTCCTGACTGTATCTGTACTGATGTTAATCCATCTTCCTCACACTGTCACTCAGAAACCCCTGTCCCCCAGCACCCTGTGTTGCTGACTGTATCTGTACTGATGTTAATCCAGCTCCCTCAGACTGTCACTCAGTAACCCCTCTCCCCCAGCACCCTGTGTTACTGACTGTATCTGTACAGATGTAAATCCATCTACCTCACACTGTCACTCAGTAACCCCTCTCCCCCTGCACCCTGTGTTACTGACTGTATCTGCACTGATGTTAATCCAGCTCCCTCACACTGTCACTCAGTAACCCCTCTCACCCCAGCACCCAGTGTTACTGACTGTATCTGTACTGATGTTAATCCAGCTCCCTCACACTGTCACTCAGTAACCCCTCTCCCCCCCAGCACCCTGTGTTACTGACTGTATCTGTACTGATGTTAATCCAGCCCCCTCAAACTGTCACTCAGTAACCCCTCTCCCCCAGCACCCTGTGTTACTGACTGTATCTGTACTGATGTTAATCCAGCTCCCTCACACTGTCACTCAGTAACCCCTCTCTTCCAGCACCCTGTGTTACTGACTGTATCTGTACTGATGTTAATCCAGCTCCCTCACACTGTCACTCAGTAACTCCTCTCCCCCCAGCACCCTGTGTTACTGACTGTATCTGTCCTGATGTTAATCCAGCTCCCTCACACTGTCACTCAGTAACCCCATCCCCCAGCACCCTGTGTTACTGACTGTTTCTATACTGATGTTAATCCAGCTCCCTCACACTGTCACTCAGTAACCCCTCTCTCCCCAGCACCCTGTGTTACTGACTGTATCTGTACTGATGTTAATCCAGCTCCCTCACACTGTCACTCAGTAACCCCTCTCCTCCAGCACCCTGTGTTACTGACTGTATCTGTACTGATGTTAATCCAGCTCCCTCACACTGTCACTCAGTAACTCCTCTCCCCCCAGCACCCTGTGTTACTGACTGTATCTGTCCTGATGTTAATCCAGCTCCCTCACACTGTCACTCAGTAACCCCATCCCCCAGCACCCTGTGTTACTGACTGTATCTGTACTGATGTTAATCCAGCTCCGTCACACTGTCACTCAGTAACCCCTCTCTCCAGCACCCTGTATTACTGACTGTATCTGTACTGGTGTTAATCCAGCTCCCTCACACTGTCACTCAGTAACCCCTCTCCCCAGCACCCTGTGTTACTGACTGTATCGGTACTGATGTTAATCCAGCTCCCTCACACTGTTACTCAGTAACCCCTCTCCCCAGCATCCTGTGTTACTGACTGTATCTGTACTGATGTTAATCCAGCTCCCTCACACTGTCACTCAGTAACCCCATCCCCCAGCACCCTGTGTTACTGACTGTGTCTGTACTGATGTTAATCCAGCTCCCTCACACTGTCACTCAGTAACCCCTCTCCCCCCAGCACCCTGCGTTACTGACTGTATCTGTACTGATGTTAATCCAGCTCCCTCACACTGTCACTCAGTAACCCCTCTCCCCCAGCACCCTGTGTTACTCACTGTATCTGTACTGATGTTAATCCAGCTCCCTCACACTGTCACTCAGTAACCCCTCTCCCCCCAGCACCCTGTGTTACTGACTGTATCTGTCCTGATGTTAATCCAGCTCCCTCACAATGTCACTCAGTAACCTCTCTCCCCTCAGCACCCTGTGTTACTGACTGTATCTGTACTGATGTTAATCCAGCTCCCTCACACTATCACTCAGTAACCCCTCTCTCCCAGCACCCTGTGTTACTGACTGTATCTGTACTGATGTTAATCCAGCTCCCTCACACTGTCACTCAGTAATCCCTCTCCCCCCAGCACCCTGTGTTACTGACTGTATCTGTACTGATGTTAATCCAGCTCCCTCACACTGTCACTCAGTAGCCCCTCTCCCCCAGCACCCTGTGTTACTGACTGTATCTGTACTGATGTTAATCCAGCTCCCTCACACTGTCACTCAGTAACCCCTCTCCCCCAGCACCCTGTGTCACTGACTGTATCTGTACTGATGTTAATCCAGCTCCCTCACATTGTCACTCAGTAACCTCTCTCCCCTCAGCACCCTGTGTTACTGACTGTATCTGTACTGATGTTAATCCAGCTCCCTCACACTGTC
The DNA here is from genome assembly GCF_047496885.1 of Scyliorhinus torazame. Taxonomy (NCBI): domain Eukaryota; kingdom Metazoa; phylum Chordata; class Chondrichthyes; order Carcharhiniformes; family Scyliorhinidae; genus Scyliorhinus; species Scyliorhinus torazame. Next base: position 138,255,063 of record NC_092711.1, read on the forward strand.
ACTCAGTAACCCCTCTCTCCCAGCACCCTGTGTTACTGACTGTATCTGTACTGATGTTAATCCAGCTCCCTTACACTGTCACTCAGTAACCCCTCTCTCCCCAGCACCCTGTGTTACTGACTGTATCTGTACTGATGTTAATCCAGCTCCCTCACACTGTCACTCAGTAACCCCTCTCCCCCCAGCACCCTGTGTTACTGACTGTATCTGTACTGATGTTAATCCAGCTCCCTCACACTGTCACTCAGTAACCCCTCTCCCCCAGCACCCTGTGTTACTGACTGTATCTGTACTGATGTTAATTCAGCTCCCTCACACTGTCACTCAGTAACCCCTCTCCCCCAGCACCCTGTGTTCCTGACTGTATCTGTACTGATGTTAATCCAGCTCCCTCACACTGTCACTCAGTAACCCCATCCCCCAGCACCCTGTGTTACTGACTGTGTCTGTACTGATGTTAATCCAGCTCCAACGCACTGTCACTCAGTAACCCCTCTCCCCCAGCACCCTGTGTTACTGACTGTATCTGTACTGATGTTAATCCAGCTCCCTCACACTGTCACTCAGTAACTCCTCTCCCCCCAGCACCCTGTGTTACTGACTGTATCTGTACTGATGTTAATCCAGCTCCCTCACACTGTCACTCAGTAACTCCTCACCCCCAGCACCCTGTGTTACTGACTGTATCTGTACTGATGTTAATCCAGCTCCCTCACACTGTCACTCAGTAACCCCTCTCCCCCAGCACCCTGTGTTACTGACTGTATCTGTACTGATGTTAATCCAGCTCCCTCACACTGTCACTCAGTAACCCCTCTCCCCCAGCACCCTGTGTTACTGACTGTATCTGTACTGATGTTAATCCAGCTCCCTCACACTGTCACTCAGTAACCCCTCTCCCCCCAGCACCCTGTGTTACTGACTGTATCTGTACTGATGTTAATCCAGCTCCCTCACACTGCCACTCAGTAACCCCTCTCCCCAGCACCCTGTGTTACTGACTGTATCGGTACTGATGTTAATCCAGCTCCCTCACACTGTTACTCAGTAACCCCTCTCCCCAGCATCCTGTGTTACTGACTGTATCTGTACTGATGTTAATCCAGCTCCCTCACACTGTCACTCAGTAACCCCATCCCCCAGCACCCTGTGTTACTGACTGTTTCTATACTGATGTTAATCCAGCTCCCTCACACTGTCACTCAGTAACCCCTCTACCCAGCACCCTGTGTTACTGACTGTATCTGTACTGATGTTAATCCATCTTCCTCACACTGTCACTCAGTAACCCCTGTCCCCCAGCACCCTGTGTTCCTGACTGTATCTGTACTGATGTTAATCCATCTTCCTCACACTGTCACTCAGAAACCCCTGTCCCCCAGCACCCTGTGTTGCTGACTGTATCTGTACTGATGTTAATCCAGCTCCCTCAGACTGTCACTCAGTAACCCCTCTCCCCCAGCACCCTGTGTTACTGACTGTATCTGTACAGATGTAAATCCATCTACCTCACACTGTCACTCAGTAACCCCTCTCCCCCTGCACCCTGTGTTACTGACTGTATCTGCACTGATGTTAATCCAGCTCCCTCACACTGTCACTCAGTAACCCCTCTCACCCCAGCACCCAGTGTTACTGACTGTATCTGTACTGATGTTAATCCAGCTCCCTCACACTGTCACTCAGTAACCCCTCTCCCCCCCAGCACCCTGTGTTACTGACTGTATCTGTACTGATGTTAATCCAGCCCCCTCAAACTGTCACTCAGTAACCCCTCTCCCCCAGCACCCTGTGTTACTGACTGTATCTGTACTGATGTTAATCCAGCTCCCTCACACTGTCACTCAGTAACCCCTCTCTTCCAGCACCCTGTGTTACTGACTGTATCTGTACTGATGTTAATCCAGCTCCCTCACACTGTCACTCAGTAACTCCTCTCCCCCCAGCACCCTGTGTTACTGACTGTATCTGTCCTGATGTTAATCCAGCTCCCTCACACTGTCACTCAGTAACCCCATCCCCCAGCACCCTGTGTTACTGACTGTTTCTATACTGATGTTAATCCAGCTCCCTCACACTGTCACTCAGTAACCCCTCTCTCCCCAGCACCCTGTGTTACTGACTGTATCTGTACTGATGTTAATCCAGCTCCCTCACACTGTCACTCAGTAACCCCTCTCCTCCAGCACCCTGTGTTACTGACTGTATCTGTACTGATGTTAATCCAGCTCCCTCACACTGTCACTCAGTAACTCCTCTCCCCCCAGCACCCTGTGTTACTGACTGTATCTGTCCTGATGTTAATCCAGCTCCCTCACACTGTCACTCAGTAACCCCATCCCCCAGCACCCTGTGTTACTGACTGTATCTGTACTGATGTTAATCCAGCTCCGTCACACTGTCACTCAGTAACCCCTCTCTCCAGCACCCTGTATTACTGACTGTATCTGTACTGGTGTTAATCCAGCTCCCTCACACTGTCACTCAGTAACCCCTCTCCCCAGCACCCTGTGTTACTGACTGTATCGGTACTGATGTTAATCCAGCTCCCTCACACTGTTACTCAGTAACCCCTCTCCCCAGCATCCTGTGTTACTGACTGTATCTGTACTGATGTTAATCCAGCTCCCTCACACTGTCACTCAGTAACCCCATCCCCCAGCACCCTGTGTTACTGACTGTGTCTGTACTGATGTTAATCCAGCTCCCTCACACTGTCACTCAGTAACCCCTCTCCCCCCAGCACCCTGCGTTACTGACTGTATCTGTACTGATGTTAATCCAGCTCCCTCACACTGTCACTCAGTAACCCCTCTCCCCCAGCACCCTGTGTTACTCACTGTATCTGTACTGATGTTAATCCAGCTCCCTCACACTGTCACTCAGTAACCCCTCTCCCCCCAGCACCCTGTGTTACTGACTGTATCTGTCCTGATGTTAATCCAGCTCCCTCACAATGTCACTCAGTAACCTCTCTCCCCTCAGCACCCTGTGTTACTGACTGTATCTGTACTGATGTTAATCCAGCTCCCTCACACTATCACTCAGTAACCCCTCTCTCCCAGCACCCTGTGTTACTGACTGTATCTGTACTGATGTTAATCCAGCTCCCTCACACTGTCACTCAGTAACCCCTCTCCCCCCAGCACCCTGTGTTACTGACTGTATCTGTACTGATGTTAATCCAGCTCCCTCACACTGTCACTCAGTAGCCCCTCTCCCCCAGCACCCTGTGTTACTGACTGTATCTGTACTGATGTTAATCCAGCTCCCTCACACTGTCACTCAGTAACCCCTCTCCCCCAGCACCCTGTGTCACTGACTGTATCTGTACTGATGTTAATCCAGCTCCCTCACATTGTCACTCAGTAACCTCTCTCCCCTCAGCACCCTGTGTTACTGACTGTATCTGTACTGATGTTAATCCAGCTCCCTCACACTGTCACTCAGTAACCCCTCTCTCCCAGCACCCTGTGTTACTGACTGTATCTGTACTGATGTTAATCCAGCTCCCTTACACTGTCACTCAGTAACCCCTCTCTCCCCAGCACCCTGTGTTACTGACTGTATCTGTACTGATGTTAATCCAGCTCCCTCACACTGTCACTCAGTAACCCCTCTCCCCCCAGCACCCTGTGTTACTGACTGTATCTGTACTGATGTTAATCCAGCTCCCTCACACTGTCACTCAGTAACCCCTCTCCCCCAGCACCCTGTGTTACTGACTGTATCTGTACTGATGTTAATTCAGCTCCCTCACACTGTCACTCAGTAACCCCTGTCCCCCAGCACCCTGTGTTCCTGACTGTATCTGTACTGATGTTAATCCAGCTCCCTCACACTGTCACTCAGTAACCCCATCCCCCAGCACCCTGTGTTACTGACTGTGTCTGTACTGATGTTAATCCAGCTCCAACGCACTGTCACTCAGTAACCCCTCTCCCCCAGCACCCTGTGTTACTGACTGTATCTGTACTGATGTTAATCCAGCTCCCTCACACTGTCACTCAGTAACTCCTCTCCCCCCAGCACCCTGTGTTACTGACTGTATCTGTACTGATGTTAATCCAGCTCCCTCACACTGTCACTCAGTAACTCCTCACCCCCAGCACCCTGTGTTACTGACTGTATCTGTACTGATGTTAATCCAGCTCCCTCACACTGTCACTCAGTAACCCCTCTCCCCCAGCACCCTGTGTTACTGACTGTATCTGTACTGATGTTAATCCAGCTCCCTCACACTGTCACTCAGTAACCCCTCTCCCCCAGCACCCTGTGTTACTGACTGTATCTGTACTGATGTTAATCCAGCTCCCTCACACTGTCACTCAGTAACCCCTCTCCCCCCAGCACCCTGTGTTACTGACTGTATCTGTACTGATGTTAATCCAGCTCCCTCACACTGCCACTCAGTAACCCCTCTCCCCAGCACCCTGTGTTACTGACTGTATCGGTACTGATGTTAATCCAGCTCCCTCACACTGTTACTCAGTAACCCCTCTCCCCAGCATCCTGTGTTACTGACTGTATCTGTACTGATGTTAATCCAGCTCCCTCACACTGTCACTCAGTAACCCCATCCCCCAGCACCCTGTGTTACTGACTGTGTCTGTACTGGTGTTAATCCAGCTCCCTCACACTGTCACTCAGTAACCCCTCTCCCCCCAGCACCCTGCGTTACTGACTGTATCTGTACTGATGTTAATCCAGCTCCCTCACACTGTCGCTCAGTAACCCCTCTCCCCCAGCACCCTGTGTTACTGACTGTATCTGTACTGATGTTAATCCAGCTCCCTCACACTGTCACTCAGTAAACCCTCTCCCCCCACACCCTGTGTTACTGACTGTGTCTGTACTGATGTTAATCCAGCTCCCTCACACTGTCACTCAGTAACCCCATCCCCCAGCACCCTGTGTTACTGACTGTTTCTATACTGATGTTAATCCAGCTCCCTCACACTGTCACTCAGTAACCCCTCTCCCCAGCGCCCTGTGTTACTGACTGTATCTGTACTGATGTTAATCCAGCTCCCTCACACTGTCACTCAGTAACCCCTCTCTCCAGCACCCTGTGTTACTGACTGTATCTGTACTGGTGTTAATCCAGCTCCCTCACACTGTCACTCAGTAGCCCCTCTCCCCCAGCACCCTGTGTTACTGACTGTATCTGTACTGATGGTAATCCAGCTCCCTCACACTGTCACTCAGTAACCACTCTCCCCCCAGCACCCTGTGTTACTGACTGTATCTGGACTGATGTTAATCCAGCTCCCTCACACTGTCACTCAGTAACCCCTCTCCCCAGCACCCTGTGTGACTGACTGTATCGGTACTGATGTTAATCCAGCTCCCTCACACTGTTACTCAGTAACCCCTCTCCCCAGCACCCTGTGTTACTGACTGTATCTGTACTGATGTTAATCCAGCTCCCTCACACTGTCACTCAGTAACCCCCCTCTCCCCCCAGCACCCTGTGTTACTGACTGTATCTGTACTGATGTTGATCCAGCTCCCTCACACTGTCACTCAGTAACCCCTCTCCCCCCAGCACCCTGTGTTACTGACTGTCTCTGTACTGATGTTAATCCAGCTCCCTCACACTGTCACTCAGTAACCCCTCTCCCCCAGCACCCTGTGTTAATGACTGTATCTGTACTGATGTTAATCCAGCTCCCTCACACTGTCACTCAGTAACCCCTCTCCCCAGCACCCTGTGTTACTGACTGTATCTGTACTGATGTTAATCCAGCTCCCTCACACTGTCACTCAGTAACCCCTCTCCCCCAGCACCCTGGGTTACTGGCTGTATCTGTACTGATGTTAATCCAGCTCCCTCACACTGTCACTCAGTAACCCCTCTCCCCCAGCACCCTGTGTTACTGACTGTATCTGTACTGATGTTAATCCAGCTCCCTCACACTGTCACTCAGTAACCTCTCTCCCCCAGCACCCTGTGTTACTGACTGTATCTGTACTGATGTTAATCCAGCTCGCTCACACTGTCACTCAGTAACCCCTATCCCCCAGCACCCTGTGTTACTGACTGTATCTGTACTGATGTTAAACCAGCTCCCTCACACTGTCACTCAGTAACCCCTCTCCGCAGCACCTTGTGTTACTCACTGTATCTGTACTGATGTTAATCCAGCTCCCTCACACTGTCACTCAGTAACCCCTCTCCCCCAGCACCCTGTGTTACTGACTGTATCTGTACTGATGTTAATCCAGCTCCCTCACTGTCACTCAGTAACCCCTCTCCCCCCAGCACCCTGTGTTACTGACTGTATCTGTACTGATGTTAATCCAGCTCCCTCACACTGTCACTCAGTAGCCCCTCTCCCCCAGCACCCTGTGTTACTGACTGTATCTGTACTCATGTTAATCCAGCTCCCTCACACTGTCACTCAGTAACCCCTCTACCCAGCACCCTGTGTTACTGACTGTATCTGTACTGATGTTAATCCAGCTCCCTCACACTATCACTCAGTAACCCCTCTCCCCAGCACCCTGTGTTACTGACTGTATCGGTACTGATGTTAATCCAGCTCCCTCACACTGTCACTCAGTAACCCCTCTCCCCCCAGCACCCTGCGTTACTGACTGTATCTGTACTGATGTTAATCCAGCTCCCTCACACTGTCACTCAGTAACCCCTCTCCCCCAGCACCCAGTGTTACTGACTGTATCTGTACTGATGTTAATCCAGCTCCCTCACACTGTCACTCAGTAAACCCTCTCCCCCCACACCCTGTGTTACTGACTGTGTCTGTACTGATGTTAATCCAGCTCCCTCACACTGTCACTCAGTAACCCCATCCCCCAGCACCCTGTGTTACTGACTGTTTCTATACTGATGTTAATCCAGCTCCCTCACACTGTCACTCAGTAGCCCCTCTCCCCCAGCACCCTGTGTTACTGACTGTATCTGTACTGATGTTAATCCAGCTCCCTCACACTGTCACTCAGTAACCACTCTCCCCCCAGCACCCTGTGTTACTGACTGTATCTGTACTGATGTTAATCCAGCTCCCTCACACTGTCACTCAGTAACCCCTCTCCCCAGCACCCTGTGTTGCTGACTGTATCGGTACTGATGTTAATCCAGCTCCCTCACACTGTTACTCAGTAACCCCTCTCCCCAGCACCCTGTGTTACTGACTGTATCTGTACTGATGTTAATCCAGCTCCCTCACACTGTCACTCAGTAACCCCCCTCTCCCCCCAGCACCCTGTGTAACTGACTGTATCTGTACTGATGTTGATCCAGCTCCCTCACACTGTCACTCAGTAACCCCTCTCCCCCCAGCACCCTGTGTTACTGACTGTCTCTGTACTGATGTTAATCCAGCTCCCTCACACTGTCACTCAGTAACCCCTCTCCCCAGCACCCTGTGTTAAAGGCTGTATCTGTACTGATGTTAATCCAGCTCCCTCACACTGTCACTCAGTAACCCCTCTCCCCAGCACCCTGTGTTACTGACTGTATCTGTACTGATGTTAATCCAGCTCCCTCACACTGTCACTCAGTAACCCCTCTCCCCAGCACCTTGTGTTACTGACTGTATCTGTCCTGATGTTAATCCAGCTCCCTCACACTGTCACTCAGCAACCCCTCTCCCCCAGCACCCTGTGTTACTGACTGTATCTGTACTGATGTTAATCCAGCTCCCTCACACTGTCACTCAGTAACCCCTCTCCCCCAGCACCCTGTGTTCCTGACTGTATCTGTACTGATGTTAATCCAGCTCCCTCACACTGTCACTCAGTAAACCCTCTCCCCCAGCACCCTGTGTTACTGACTGTATCTGTACTGATGTTAATCCAGCTCCCTCACACTGTCACTCAGTAACCCCTCTCCCCCAGCACCCTGGGTTACTGGCTGTATCTGTACTGATGTTAATCCAGCTCCCTCACACTGTCACTCAGTAACCCCTCTCCCCAGCACCTTGTGTTACTCACTGTATCTGTACTGATGTTAATCCAGCTCCCTCACACTGTCACTCAGTAACCTCTCTCCCCCAGCACCCTGTGTTACTGACTGTATCTGTACTGATGTTAATCCAGCTCCCTCACACTGTCACTCAGTAACCCCTCTCCCCAGCACCCTGTGTTACTGACTGTATCGGTACTGATGTTAATCCAGCTCCCTCACACTGTTACTCAGTAACCCCTCTCCCCAGCACCCTGTGTTACTGACTGTATCTGTACGGTGTTAATCCAGCTCCCTCACACTGTCACTCAGTAACCCCATCCCCCAGCACCCTGTGTTACTGACTGTGTCTGTACTGATGTTAATCCAGCTCCCTCACACTGTCACTCAGTAACCCCTCTCCCCCCAGCACCCTGCGTTACTGACTGTATCTGTACTGATGTTAATCCAGCTCCGTCACACTGTCACTCAGTAACCCCTCTCCCCCAGCACCCTGTGTTACTGACTGTGTCTGTACTGATGTTAATCCAGCTCCCTCACACTGTCACTCAGTAACCCCATCCCCCAGCACCCTGTGTTACTGACTGTTTCTATACTGATGTTAATCCAGCTCCTTCACACTGTCACTCAGTAACCCCTCTCCCCAGCACCCTGTGTTACTGACTGTATCTGTACTGATGTTAATCCAGCTCCCTCACACTGTCACTCAGTAACCCCTCTCTCCAGCACCCTGTGTTACTGACTGTATCTGTACTGGTGTTAATCCAGCTCCCTCACACTGTCACTCAGTAGCCCCTCTCCCCCAGCACCCTGTGTTACTGACTGTATCTGTACTGATGTTAATCCAGCTCCCTCACACTGTCACTCAGTAACCCCTCTCCCCCCAGCACCCTGTGTTACTGACTGTATCTGTACTGATGTTAATCCAGCTCCCTCACACTGTCACTCAGTAACCCCTCTCCCCAGCACCCTGTGTTACTGACTGTATCGGTACTGATGTTAATCCAGCTCCCTCACACTGTCACTCAGTAACCCCTCTCCCCAGCACCCTGTGTTACTGACTGTATCTGTACTGATGTTAATCCAGCTCCCTCACACTATCACTCAGTAACCCCTCTCCCCAGCACCCTGTGTTACTGACTGTATCGGTACTGATGTTAATCCAGCTCCCTCACACTGTTACTCAGTAACCCCTCTCCCCAGCACCCTGTGTTACTGACTGTATCTGTACGGTGTTAATCCAGCTCCCTCACACTGTCACTGAGTAACCCCATCCCCCAGCACCCTGTGTTACTGACTGTGTCTGTACTGATGTTAATCCAGCTCCCTCACACTGTCACTCAGTAACCCCTCTCCCCCCAGCACCCTGCGTTACTGACTGTATCTGTACTGATGTTAATCCAGCTCCCTCACACTGTCACTCAGTAACCCCTCTCCCCCAGCACCCAGTGTTACTGACTGTATCTGTACTGATGTTAATCCAGCTCCCTCACACTGTCACTCAGTAAACCCTCTCCCCCCACACCCTGTGTTACTGACTGTGTCTGTACTGATGTTAATCCAGCTCCCTCACACTGTCACTCAGTAACCCCATCCCCCAGCACCCTGTGTTACTGACTGTTTCTATACTGATGTTAATCCAGCTCCCTCACACTGTCACTCAGTAGCCCCTCTCCCCCAGCACCCTGTGTTACTGACTGTATCTGTACTGATGTTAATCCAGCTCCCTCACACTGTCACTCAGTAACCACTCTCCCCCCAGCACCCTGTGTTACTGACTGTATCTGTACTGATGTTAATCCAGCTCCCTCACACTGTCACTCAGTAACCCCTCTCCCCAGCACCCTGTGTTGCTGACTGTATCGGTACTGATGTTAATCCAGCTCCCTCACACTGTTACTCAGTAACCCCTCTCCCCAGCACCCTGTGTTACTGACTGTATCTGTACTGATGTTAATCCAGCTCCCTCACACTGTCACTCAGTAACCCCCCTCTCCCCCCAGCACCCTGTGTAACTGACTGTATCTGTACTGATGTTGATCCAGCTCCCTCACACTGTCACTCCGTAACCCCTCTCCCCCCAGCACCCTGTGTTACTGACTGTCTCTGTACTGATGTTAATCCAGCTCCCTCACACTGTCACTCAGTAACCCCTCTCCCCAGCACCCTGTGTTAAAGGCTGTATCTGTACTGATGTTAATCCAGCTCCCTCACACTGTCACTCAGTAACCCCTCTCCCCAGCACCCTGTGTTACTGACTGTATCTGTACTGATGTTAATCCAGCTCCCTCACACTGTCACTCAGTAACCCCTCTCCCCAGCACCTTGTGTTACTGACTGTATCTGTCCTGATGTTAATCCAGCTCCCTCACACTGTCACTCAGCAACCCCTCTCCCCCAGCACCCTGTGTTACTGACTATATCTGTACTGATGTTAATCCAGCTCCCTCACACTGTCACTCAGTAACCCCTCTCCCCCAGCACCCTGTGTTACTGACTGTATCTGTACTGATGTTAATCCAGCTCCCTCACACTGTCACTCAGTAAACCCTCTCCCCCAGCACCCTGTGTTACTGACTGTATCTGTACTGATGTTAATCCAGCTCCCTCACACTGTCACTCAGTAACCCCTCTCCCCCAGCACCCTGGGTTACTGGCTGTATCTGTACTGATGTTAATCCAGCTCCCTCACACTGTCACTCAGTAACCCCTCTCCCCAGCACCTTGTGTTACTCACTGTATCTGTACTGATGTTAATCCAGCTCCCTCACACTGTCACTCAGTAACCCCTCTCCCCCCAGCACCCTGCGTTACTGACTGTATCTGTACTGATGTTAATCCAGCTCCCTCACACTGTCACTCAGTAACCCCTCTCCCCAGCACCCTGTGTTACTGACTGTGTCTGTACTGATGTTAATCCAGCTCCCTCACACTGTCACTCAGTAACCCCTCTCCCCAGCACCCTGTGTTACTGACTGTATCGGTACTGATGTTAATCCAGCTCCCTCACACTGTTACTCAGTAACCCCTCTCCCCCAGCACCCCGTGTTACTGACTGTATCTGTACGGTGTTAATCCAGCTCCCTCACACTGTCACTCAGTAACCCCCCTCTCCCCCCAGCACCCTGTGTTACTGACTGTATCTGTACTGATGTTAATCCAGCTCCCTCACACTGTCACTCAGTAACCCCTCTCCCCAGCACCCTGTGTTACTGACTGTATCGGTACTGATGTTAATCCAGCTCCCTCACACTGTCACTCAGTAACCCCTCTCCCCAGCACCCTGTGTTACTGACTGTATCTGTACTGATGTTAATCCAGCTCCCTCACACTGTCACTCAGTAATCCCCCTCTCCCCCCCAGCACCCTGTGTTACTGACTGTATCTGTACTGATGTTAATCCAGCTCCCTCACACTGTCACTCAGTAACCTCTCTCCCCCAGCACCCTGTGTTACTGACTGTATCTGTACTGATGTTAATCCAGCTCGCTCACACTGTCACTCAGTAACCCCTATCCCCCAGCACCCTGTGTTACTGACTGTATCTGTACTGATGTTAAACCAGCTCCCTCACACTGTCACTCAGTAACCCCTCTCCCCAGCACCTTGTGTTACTCACTGTATCTGTACTGATGTTAATCCAGCTCCCTCACACTGTCACTCAGTAACCCCTCTCCCCCAGCACCCTGTGTTACTGACTGTATCTGTACTGATGTTAATCCAGCCCCCTCACACTGTCTCTCAGTAACTCCTATCCCCCAGCACCCTGTATTACTGACTATCTGTACTGATGTTAATCCAGCTCCCTCACACTGTCACTCAGTAACCCCTCTCCCCCAGCACCCTGTGTTACTGACTGTATCTGTACTCATGTTAATCCAGCTCCCTCACACTGTCACTCAGTAACCCCTCTACCCAGCACCCTGTGTTACTGACTGTATCTGTACTGATGTTAATCCAGCTCCCTCACACTATCACTCAGTAACCCCTCTCCCCAGCACCCTGTGTTACTGACTGTATCGGTACTGATGTTAATCCAGCTCCCTCACACTGTCACTCAGTAACCCCTCTCCCCCAGCACCCTGAGTTACTGACTGTATCTGTACTGATGTTAATCCAGCTCCCTCACACTGTTACTCAGTAACCCCTCTCCCCAGCACCCTGTGTTACTGACTGTATCTGTACGGTGTTAATCCAGCTCCCTCACACTGTCACTCAGTAACCCCATCCCCCAGCACCCTGTGTTACTGACTGTGTCTGTACTGATGTTAATCCAGCTCCCTCACACTGTCACTCAGTAACCCCTCTCCCTCCAGCACCCTGTGTTACTGACTGTATCTGTACTGATGTTAATCCAGCTCCCTCACACTGTCACTCAGTAACCCCTCTCCCCCCAGCACCCTGTGTTGCTGACTGTATCTGTACTGATGTTAATCCAGCCCCCTCACACTGTCACTCAGTAACCCCTATCCCCCAGCACCCTGTATTACTGACTATCTGTACTGATGTTAATCCAGCTCCCTCACACTGTCACTCAGGAACCCCTCTACCCAGCACCCTGTGTTACTGACTGTATCTGTACAGATGTAAATCCAGCTCCCTCACACTGTCACTCAGTAACCCCTCTCCCCCTGCACCCTGTGTTACTGACTGTATCTGCACTGATGTTAATCCAGCTCCCTCACACTGTCACTCAGTAACCCCTCTCACCCCAGCACCCAGTGTTACTGACTGTATCTGTACTGATGTTAATCCAGCTCCCTCACACTGTCACTCAGTAACCCCTCTCCCCCCCAGCACCCTGTGTTACTGACTGTATCTGTACTGATGTTAATCCAGCTCCCTCACACTGTCACTCAGTAACCCCATCCCCCAGCACCCTGTGTTACTGACTGTTTCTATACTGATGTTAATCCAGCTCCCTCACACTGTCACTCAGTAACCCTTCTCTCCCCAGCACCCTGTGTTACTGACTGTATCTGTACTGATGTTAATCCAGCTCCCTCACACTGTCACTCAGTAACTCCTCTCCCCCCAGCACCCTGTGTTACTGACTGTTTCTATACTGATGTTAATCCAGCTCCCTCACACTGTCACTCAGTAACCCCATCCCTCAGCACCCTGTGTTACTGACTGTTTCTATACTGATGTTAATCCAGCTCCCTCACACTGTCACTCAGTAACCCCATCCCCCAGCACCCTGTGTTACTGACTGTTTCTATACTGATGTTAATCCAGCTCCCTCACACTGTCACTCAGTAACCCCTCTCTCCCCAGCACCCTGTGTTACTGACTGTATCTGTACTGATGTTAATCCAGCTCCCTCACACTGTCACTCAGTAACCCCTCTCCTCCAGCACCCTGTGTTACTGACTGTATCTGCCCTGATGTTAATCCAGCTCCCTCACACTGTCACTCAGTAACCCCATCCCCCAGCACCCTGTGTTACTGACTGTTTCTATACTGATGTTAATCCAGCTCCCTCACACTGTCACTCAGTAACCCCTCTCCCCAGCACCCTGTGTTACTGACTGTATCTGTACTGATGTTAATCCAGCTCCCTCACACTGTCACTCAGTAACCCCTCTCTCCAGCACCCTGTGTTACTGACTGTATCTGTACTGGTGTTAATCCAGCTCCCTCACACTGTCACTCAGTAACCCCTCTCCCCCAGCACCCTGTGTTACTGACTGTATCTGTACTGATGTTAATCCAGCTCCCTCACACTGTCACTCAGTAACCCCTCTCCCCCCAGCAACCTGTGTTACTGACTGTATCGGTACTGATGTTAATCCAGCTCCCTCACACTGTTACTCAGTAACCCCTCTCCCCAGCATCCTGTGTTACTGACTGTATCTGTACTGATGTTAATCCAGCTCCCTCACACTGTCACTCAGTAACCCCTCTCCCCAGCACCCTGTGTTACTGACTGTATCTGTACTGATGTTAATCCAGCTCCCTCACACTATCACTCAGTAACCCCCCTCCCCAGCACCCTGTGTTACTGACTGTATCGGTACTGATGTTAATCCAGCTCCCTCACACTGTTACTCAGTAACCCCTCTCCCCAGCACCCTGTGTTACTGACTGTATCTGTACGGTGTTAATCCAGCTCCCTCACACTGTCACTGAGTAACCCCATCCCCCAGCAACCTGTGTTACTGACTGTGTCTGTACTGATGTTAATCCAGCTCCCTCACACTGTCACTCAGTAACCCCTCTCCCCCCAGCACCCTGCGTTACTGACTGTATCTGTACTGATGTTAATCCAGCTCCCTCACACTGTCACTCAGTAACCCCTCTCCCCCAGCACCCAGTGTTACTGACTGTATCTGTACTGATGTTAATCCAGCTCCCTCACACTGTCACTCAGTAAACCCTCTCCCCCCACACCCTGTGTTACTGACTGTGTCTGTACTGATGTTAATCCAGCTCCCTCACACTGTCACTCAGTAACCCCATCCCCCAGCACCCTGTGTTACTGACTGTATCTGTACTGATGTTAATCCAGCTCCCTCACACTGTCACTCAGTAACCACTCTCCCCCCAGCACCCTGTGTTACTGACTGTATCTGTACTGATGTTAATCCAGCTCCCTCACACTGTCACTCAGTAACCCCTCTCCCCAGCACCCTGTGTTGCTGACTGTATCGGTACTGATGTTAATCCAGCTCCCTCACACTGTTACTCAGTAACCCCTCTCCCCAGCACCCTGTGTTACTGACTGTATCTGTACTGATGTTAATCCAGCTCCCTCACACTGTCACTCAGTAACCCCCCTCTCCCCCCAGCACCCTGTGTTACTGACTGTATCTGTACTGATGTTGATCCAGCTCCCTCACACTGTCACTCAGTAACCCCTCTCCCCCCAGCACCCTGTGTTACTGACTGTCTCTGTACTGATGTTAATCCAGCTCCCTCACACTGTCACTCAGTAACCCCTCTCCCCAGCACCCTGTGTTAATGACTGTATCTGTACTGATGTTAATCCAGCTCCCTCACACTGTCACTCAGTAACCCCTCTCCCCAGCACCCTGTGTTACTGACTGTATCTGTACTGATGTTAATCCAGCTCCCTCACACTGTCACTCAGTAACCCCTCTCCCCAGCACCTTGTGTTACTGACTGTATCTGTCCTGATGTTAATCCAGCTCCCTCACACTGTCACTCAGCAACCCCTCTCCCCCAGCACCCTGTGTTACTGACTGTATCTGTACTGATGTTAATCCAGCTCCCTCACACTGTCACTCAGTAACCCCTCTCCCCCAGCACCCTGTGTTACTGACTGTATCTGTACTGATGTTAATCCTGCTCCCTCACACTGTCACTCAGTAAACCCTCTCCCCCAGCACCCTGTGTTACTGACTGTATCTGTACTGATGTTAATCCAGCTCCCTCACACTGTCACTCAGTAACCCCTCTCCCCCAGCACCCTGGGTTACTGGCTTTATCTGTACTGATGTTAATCCAGCTCCCTCACACTGTCACTCAGTAACCCCTCTCCCCAGCACCTTGTGTTACTCACTGTATCTGTACTGATGTTAATCCAGCTCCCTCACACTGTCACTCAGTAACCTCTCTCCCCCAGCACCCTGTGTTACTGACTGTATCTGTACTGATGTTAATCCAGCTCGCTCACACTGTCACTCAGTAACCCCTCTCCCCAGCACCCTGTGTTACTGACTGTATCGGTACTGATGTTAATCCAGCTCCCTCACACTGTTACTCAGTAACCCCTCTCCCCAGCACCCTGTGTTACTGACTGTATCTGTACGGTGTTAATCCAGCTCCCTCACACTGTCACTCAGTAACCCCATCCCCCAGCACCCTGTGTTACTGACTGTGTCTGTACTGATGTTAATCCAGCTCCCTCACACTGTCACTCAGTAACCCCTCTCCCCCAGCACCCTGCGTTACTGACTGTATCTGTACTGATGTTAATCCAGCTCCCTCACACTGTCACTCAGTAACCCCTCTCCCCCAGCACCCTGTGTTACTGACTGTATCTGTACTGATGTTAATCCAGCTCCCTCACACTGTCACTCAGTAAACCCTCTCCCCCCACACCCTGGGTTACTGACTGTGTCTGTACTGATGTTAATCCAGCTCCCTCACACTGTCACTCAGTAACCCCATCCCCCAGCACCCTGTGTTACTGACTGTTTCTATACTGATGTTAATCCAGCTCCCTCACACTGTCACTCAGTAACCCCTCTCCTCAGCACCCTGTGTTACTGACTGTATCTGTACTGATGTTAATCCAGCTCCCTCACACTGTCACTCAGGAACCCCTCTCTCCAGCACCCTGTGTTACTGACTGTATCTGTACTGGTGTTAATCCAGCTCCCTCACACTGTCACTCAGTAGCCCCTCTCCCCCAGCACCCTGTGTTACTGACTGTATCTGTACTGATGTTAATCCAGCTCCCTCACACTGTCACTCAGTAACCCCTCTCCCCCCAGCACCCTGTGTTACTGACTGTATCTGTACTGATGTTAATCCAGCTCCCTCACACTGTCACTCAGTAACCCCTCTCCCCAGCACCCTGTGTTACTGACTGTATCGGTACTGATGTTAATCCAGCTCCCTCACACTGTTACTCAGTAACCCCTCTCCCCAGCACCCTGTGTTACTGACTGTATCTGTACTGATGTTAATCCAGCTCCCTCACACTGTCACTCAGTAACCCCCCTCTCCCCCCAGCACCCTGTGTTACTGACTGTATCTGTACTGATGTTAATCCAGCTCCCTCACACTGTCACTCAGTAACCCCTCTCCCCAGCACCCTGTGTTACTGACTGTATCGGTACTGATGTTAATCCAGCTCCCTCACACTGTTACTCAGTAACCCCTCTCCCCAGCACCCTGTGTTACTGACTGTATCTGTACTGATGTTAATCCAGCTCCCTCACACTGTCACTCAGTAACCCCCCTCTCCCCCCCAGCACCCTGTGTTACTGACTGTATCTGTACTGATGTTAATCCAGCTCCCTCACACTGTCACTCAGTAACCCCTCTCCCCAGCACCCTGGGTTACTGGCTGTATCTGTACTGATGTTAATCCAGCTCCCTCACACTGTCACTCAGTAACCTCTCTCCCCCAGCACCCTGTGTTACTGACTGTATCTGTACTGATGTTAATCCAGCTCGCTCACACTGTCACTCAGTAACCCCTCTCCCCAGCACCCTGTGTTACTGACTGTATCGGTACTGATGTTAATCCAGCTCCCTCACACTGTTACTCAGTAACCCCTCTCCCCAGCACCCTGTGTTACTGACTGTATCTGTACGGTGTTAATCCAGCTCCCTCACACTGTCACTCAGTAACCCCATCCCCCAGCACCCTGTGTTACTGACTGTGTCTGTACTGATGTTAATCCAGCTCCCTCACACTGTCACTCAGTAACCCCTCTCCCCCCAGCACCCTGCGTTACTGACTGTATCTGTACTGATGTTAATCCAGCTCCCTCACACTGTCACTCAGTAACCCCTCTCCCCCAGCACCCTGTGTTACTGACTGTATCTGTACTGATGTTAATCCAGCTCCCTCACACTGTCACTCAGTAAACCCTCTCCCCCCACACCCTGTGTTACTGACTGTGTCTGTACTGATGTTAATCCAGCTCCCTCACACTGTCACTCAGTAACCCCATCCCCCAGCACCCTGTGTTACTGACTGTTTCTATACTGATGTTAATCCAGCTCCCTCACACTGTCACTCAGTAACCCCTCTCCTCAGCACCCTGTGTTACTGACTGTATCTGTACTGATGTTAATCCAGCTCCCTCACACTGTCACTCAGTAACCCCTCTCTCCAGCACCCTGTGTTACTGACTGTATCTGTACTGGTGTTAATCCAGCTCCCTCACACTGTCACTCAGTAGCCCCTCTCCCCCAGCACCCTGTGTTACTGACTGTATCTGTACTGATGTTAATCCAGCTCCCTCACACTGTCACTCAGTAACCCCTCTCCCCCCAGCACCCTGTGTTACTGACTGTATCTGTACTGATGTTAATCCAGCTCCCTCACACTGTCACTCAGTAACCCCTCTCCCCAGCACCCTGTGTTACTGACTGTATCGGTACTGATGTTAATCCAGCTCCCTCACACTGTTACTCAGTAACCCCTCTCCCCAGCACCCTGTGTTACTGACTGTATCTGTACTGATGTTAATCCAGCTCCCTCACACTGTCACTCAGTAACCCCCCTCTCCCCCCAGCACCCTGTGTTACTGACTGTATCTGTACTGATGTTAATCCAGCTCCCTCACACTGTCACTCAGTAACCCCTCTCCCCAGCACCCTGTGTTACTGACTGTATCGGTACTGATGTTAATCCAGCTCCCTCACACTGTTACTCAGTAACCCCTCTCCCCAGCACCCTGTGTTACTGACTGTATCTGTACTGATGTTAATCCAGCTCCCTCACACTGTCACTCAGTAACCCCCCTCTCCCCCCCAGCACCCTGTGTTACTGACTGTATCTGTACTGATGTTAATCCAGCTCCCTCACACTGTCACTCAGTAACCCCTCTCCCCAGCACCCTGTGTTAATGACTGTATCTGTACTGATGTTAATCCAGCTCCCTCACACTGTCACTCAGTAACCCCTCTCCCCAGCACCCTGTGTTACTGACTGTATCTGTACTGATGTTAATCCAGCTCCCTCACACTGTCACTCAGTAACCCCTCTCCCCAGCACCTTGTGTTACTGACTGTATCTGTCCTGATGTTAATCCAGCTCCCTCACACTGTCACTCAGCAACCCCTCTCCCCCAGCACCCTGTGTTACTGACTGTATCTGTACTGATGTTAATCCAGCTCCCTCACACTGTCACTCAGTAACCCCTCTCCCCCAGCACCCTGTGTTACTGACTGTATCTGTACTGATGTTAATCCAGCTCCCTCACACTGTCACTCAGTAAACCCTCTCCCCCAGCACCCTGTGTTACTGACTGTATCTGTACTGATGTTAATCCACCTCCCTCACACTGTCACTCAGTAACCCCTCTCCCCCAGCACCCTGGGTTACTGGCTGTATCTGTACTGATGTTAATCCAGCTCCCTCACACTGTCACTCAGTAACCCCTCTCCCCAGCACCTTGTGTTACTCACTGTATCTGTACTGATGTTAATCCAGCTCCCTCACACTGTCACTCAGTAACCTCTCTCCCCCAGCACCCTGTGTTACTGACTGTATCTGTACTGATGTTAATCCAGCTCGCTCACACTGTCACTCAGTAACCCCTCTCCCCAGCACCCTGTGTTACTGACTGTATCGGTACTGATGTTAATCCAGCTCCCTCACACTGTTACTCAGTAACCCCTCTCCCCAGCACCCTGTGTTACTGACTGTATCTGTACGGTGTTAATCCAGCTCCCTCACACTGTCACTCAGTAACCCCATCCCCCAGCACCCTGTGTTACTGACTGTGTCTGTACTGATGTTAATCCAGCTCCCTCACACTGTCACTCAGTAACCCCTCTCCCCCCAGCACCCTGCGTTATTGACTGTATCTGTACTGATGTTAATCCAGCTCCCTCACACTGTCACTCAGTAACCCCTCTCCCCCAGCACCCTGTGTTACTGACTGTATCTGTACTGATGTTAATCCAGCTCCCTCACACTGTCACTCAGTAAACCCTCTCCCCCCACACCCTGTGTTACTGACTGTGTCTGTACTGATGTTAATCCAGCTCCCTCACACTGTCACTCAGTAACCCCATCCCCCAGCACCCTGTGTTACTGACTGTTTCTATACTGATGTTAATCCAGCACCCTCACACTGTCACTCAGTAACCCCTCTCCTCAGCACCCTGTGTTACTGACTGTATCTGTACTGATGTTAATCCAGCTCCCTCACACTGTCACTCAGTAACCCCTCTCTCCAGCACCCTGTGTTACTGACTGTATCTGTACTGGTGTTAATCCAGCTCCCTCACACTGTCACTCAGTAGCCCCTCTCCCCCAGCACCCTGTGTTACTGACTGTATCTCTACTGATGTTAATCCAGCTCCCTCACACTGTCACTCAGTAACCCCTCTCCCCCCAGCACCCTGTGTTACTGACTGTATCTGTACTGATGTTAATCCAGCTCCCTCACACTGTCACTCAGTAACCCCTCTCCCCAGCACCCTGTGTTACTGACTGTATCGGTACTGATGTTAATCCAGCTCCCTCACACTGTTACTCAGTAACCCCTCTCCCCAGCACCCTGTGTTACTGACTGTATCTGTACTGATGTTAATCCAGCTCCCTCACACTGTCACTCAGTAACCCCCCTCTCCCCCCAGCACCCTGTGTTACTGACTGTATCTGTACTGATGTTAATCCAGCTCCCTCACACTGTCACTCAGTAACCCCTCTCCCCAGCACCCTGTGTTACTGACTGTATCGGTACTGATGTTAATCCAGCTCCCTCACACTGTTACTCAGTAACCCCTCTCCCCAGCACCCTGTGTTACTGACTGTATCTGTACTGATGTTAATCCAGCTCCCTCACACTGTCACTCAGTAACCCCCCCTCTCCCCCCCAACACCCTGTGTTACTGACTGTATCTGTACTGATGTTAATCCAGCTCCCTCACACTGTCACTCAGTAACCCCTCTCCCCCAGCACCCTGTGTTAATGACTGTATCTGTACTGATGTTAATCCAGCTCCCTCACACTGTCACTCAGTAACCCCTCTCCCCAGCACCCTGTGTTACTGACTGTATCTGTACTGATGTTAATCCAGCTCCCTCACACTGTCACTCAGTAACCCCTCTCCCCAGCACCTTGTGTTACTGACTGTATCTGTCCTGATGTTTCTCCAGCTCCCTCACACTGTCACTCAGTAACCTCTCTCCCCCAGCACCCTGTGTTACTGACTGTATCTGTACTGATGTTAATCCAGCTCCCTCACACTGTCACTCAGTAACCCCTCTCCCCCAGCACCCTGTGTTACTGACTGTATCGGTACTGATGTTAATTCAGCTCCCTCACACTGTCACTCAGTAACCCCTCTCCCCCAGCACCCTGTGTTACTGACTGTATCTGTACAGATGTTAATCCAGCTCCTTCACACTATCACTCAGTAACCCCTCTCCCCCAGCACCCTGTGTTACTGACTGTATCGGTACTGATGTTAATCCAGCTCCTTCACACTGTCACTCAGTAACCTCTCTCACCCAGCACCCTGTGTTACTGACTGTATCTGTACTGATGTTAATCCAGCTCCCTCACACTGTCACTCAGTAACCCCTCTACCCAGCACCCTGTGTTACTGACTGTATCGGTACTGATGTTAATCCATCTTCCTCACACTGTCACTCAGTAACCCCTGTCCCCCAGCACCCTGTGTTCCTGACTGTATCTGTACTGATGTTAATCCATCTTCCTCACACTGTCACTCAGTAACCCCTGTCCCCCAGCACCCTATGTTGCTGACTGTATCTGTACTGATGTTAATCCAGCTCCCTAAGACTGTCACTCAGTAACCCCTCTCCCCCAGCACCCTGTGTTACTGACTGTATCTGTACAGATGTAAATCCAGCTCCCTCACACTGTCACTCAGTAACCCCTCTCCCCCTGCACCCTGTGTTACTGACTGTATCTGCACTGATGTTAATCCAGCTCCCTCACACTGTCACTCAGTAACCCCTCTCACCCCAGCACCCAGTGTTACTGACTGTATCTGTACTGATGTTAATCCAGCTCTCTCACACTGTCACTCAGTAACCCCTCTCACCCCAGCACCCAGTGTTACTGACTGTATCTGTACTGATGTTAATCCAGCTCTCTCACACTGTCACTCAGTAACCCCTCTCCCCCTGCACCCTGTGTTACTGACTGTATCTGCACTGATGTTAATCCAGCTCCCTCACACTGTCACTCAGTAACCCCTCTCCCCAGCACCCTGTGTTACTGACTGTATCGGTACTGATGTTAATCCAGCTCCCTCACACTGTTACTCAGTAACCCCTCTCCCCAGCACCCTGTGTTACTGACTGTATCTGTACTGATGTTAATCCAGCTCCCTCACACTGTCACTCAGTAACCCCCCTCTCCCCCCAGCACCCTGTGTTACTGACTGTATCTGTACTGATGTTAATCCAGCTCCCTCACACTGTCACTCAGTAACCCCTCTCCCCAGCACCCTGTGTTACTGACTGTATCGGTACTGATGTTAATCCAGCTCCCTCACACTGTTACTCAGTAACCCCTCTCCCCAGCACCCTGTGTTACTGACTGTATCTGTACTGATGTTAATCCAGCTCCCTCACACTGTCACTCAGTAACCCCCCTCTCCCCCCCAGCACCCTGTGTTACTGACTGTATCTGTACTGATGTTAATCCAGCTCCCTCACACTGTCACTCAGTAACCCCTCTCCCCAGCACCCTGTGTTAATGACTGTATCTGTACTGATGTTAATCCAGCTCCCTCACACTGTCACTCAGTAACCCCTCTCCCCAGCACCCTGTGTTACTGACTGTATCTGTACTGATGTTAATCCAGCTCCCTCACACTGTCACTCAGTAACCCCTCTCCCCAGCACCTTGTGTTACTGACTGTATCTGTCCTGATGTTAATCCAGCTCCCTCACACTGTCACTCAGCAACCCCTCTCCCCCAGCACCCTGTGTTACTGACTGTATCTGTACTGATGTTAATCCAGCTCCCTCACACTGTCACTCAGTAACCCCTCTCCCCCAGCACCCTGTGTTACTGACTGTATCTGTACTGATGTTAATCCAGCTCCCTCACACTGTCACTCAGTAAACCCTCTCCCCCAGCACCCTGTGTTACTGACTGTATCTGTACTGATGTTAATCCAGCTCCCTCACACTGTCACTCAGTAACCCCTCTCCCCCAGCACCCTGGGTTACTGGCTGTATCTGTACTGATGTTAATCCAGCTCCCTCACACTGTCACTCAGTAACCCCTCTCCCCAGCACCTTGTGTTACTCACTGTATCTGTACTGATGTTAACCCAGCTCCCTCACACTGTCACTCAGTAACCTCTCTCCCCCAGCACCCTGTGTTACTGACTGTATCTGTACTGATGTTAAACCAGCTCGCTCACACTGTCACTCAGTAACCCCTCTCCCCAGCACCCTGTGTTACTGACTGTATCGGTACTGATGTTAATCCAGCTCCCTCACACTGTTACTCAGTAACCCCTCTCCCCAGCACCCTGTGTTACTGACTGTATCTGTACGGTGTTAATCCAGCTCCCTCACACTGTCACTCAGTAACCCCATCCCCCAGCACCCTGTGTTACTGACTGTATCTGTACTGATGTTAATCCATCTTCCTCACACTGTCACTCAGTAACCCCTGTCCCCCAGCACCCTGTGTTCCTGACTGTATCTGTACTGATGTTAATCCATCTTCCTCACACTGTCACTCAGTAACCCCTGTCCCCCAGCACCCTGTGTTGCTGACTGTATCTGTACTGATGTTAATCCAGCTCCCTAAGACTGTCACTCAGTAACCCCTCTCCCCCAGCACCCTGTGTTACTGACTGTATCTGTACAGATGTAAATCCAGCTCCCTCACACTGTCACTCAGTAACCCCTCTCCCCCTGCACCCTGTGTTACTGACTGTATCCTCACTGATGTTAATCCAGCTCCCTCACACTGTCACTCAGTAACCCCTCTCACCCCAGCACCCAGTGTTACTGACTGTATCTGTACTGATGTTAATCCAGCCCCCTCAAACTGTCACTCAGTAACCCCTCTCCCCCAGCACTCTGTGTTACTGACTGTATCTGTACTGATGTTAATCCAGCCCCCTCACACTGTCACTCAGTAACTCCTCTCCCCCCAGCACCCTGTGTTACTGACTGTATCTGTCCTGATGTTAATCCAGCTCCCTCACACTGTCACTCAGTAACCCCATCCCCCAGCACCCTGTGTTACTGACTGTTTCTATACTGATGTTAATCCAGCTCCCTCACACTGTCACTCAGTAACCCCTCTCTCCCCAGCACCCTTTGTTACTGACTGTATCTGTACTGATGTTAATCCAGCTCCCTCACACTGTCACTCAGTAACCCCTCTCCTCCAGCACCCTGTGTTACTGACTGTATCTGTACTGATGTTAATCCAGCTCCCTCACACTGTCACTCAGTAACTCCTCTCCCCCCAAGCACCCTGTGTTACTGACTGTATCTGTCCTGATGTTAATCCAGCTCCCTCACACTGTCACTCAGTAACCCCATTCCCCAGCACCCTGTGTTACTGGCTGTATCTGTACTGATGTTAAACCAGCTCCCTCACACTGTCACTCAGTAAACCCTCTCCCCCCACACCCTGTGTTACTGACTGTGTCTGTACTGATGTTAATCCAGCCCCCTCACACTGTCACTCAGTAACCCCATTCCCCAGCACCCTGTGTTACTGACTGTATCTGTACTGATGTTAATCCAGCTCCCTCACACTGTCACACAGTAACCCCTCTCCCCCAGCACCCTGGGTTACTGGCTGTATCTGTACTGATGTTAATCCAGCTCCCTCACACTGTCACTCAGTAACCCCTCTCCCCAGCACCTTGTGTTACTCACTGTATCTGTACTGATGTTAATCCAGCTCCCTCACACTGTCACTCAGTAACCTCTCTCCCCCAGCACCCTGTGTTACTGACTGTATCTGTACTGATGTTAATCCAGCTCGCTCACACTGTCACTCAGTAACCCCTCTCCCCAGCACCCTGTGTTACTGACTGTATTGGTACTGATGTTAATCCAGCTCCCTCACACTGTTACTCAGTAACCCCTCTCCCCAGCACCCTGTGTTACTGACTGTATCTGTACGGTGTTAATCCAGCTCCCTCACACTGTGACTCAGTAACCCCATCCCCCAGCACCCTGTGTTACTGACTGTGTCTGTACTGATGTTAATCCAGCTCCCTCACACTGTCACTCAGTAACCCCTCTCCCCCCAGCACCCTGCGTTACTGACTGTATCTGTACTGATGTTAATCCAGCTCCCTCACACTGTCACTCAGCAACCCCTCTCCCCCAGCACCCTGTGTTACTGACTGTATCTGTAGTGATGTTAATCCAGCCCACTCACACTGTCACTCAGTAACCCCTCTCCCCCAGCACCCTTGGTTACTGGCTGTATCTGTACTGATGTTAATCCAGCTCCCTCACAATGTCACTCAGTAACCCCTCTCCCCCAGCACCCTGTGTTACTGACTGTGTCTGTACTGATGTTAATCCAGCTCCCTCACACTGTCACTCAGTAACCCCACTCCCTCCAGCACCCTGTATTACTGACTATCTGTACTGATGTGAATCCAGCTCCCTCACACTGTCACTCAGTAACCCCTCTCCCCAGCACCCTGTGTTACTGACTGTATCTGTACTGATGTTAATCCAGCTCCCTCACACGGTCACTCAGTAACCCCTCTCTCCAGCACCCTGTGTTACTGACTGTATCTGTACTGATGTAAATCCAGCTCCCTCACACGGTCACTCAGTAACCCCTCTCCCCAGCACCCTGTGTTACTGACTGTATCTGTACTGATGTTAATCCAGCTCCCTCACACTGTCACTCAGTAACCCCTCTTCCCCAGCACACTGTATTACTGACTATCTGTACTGATGTTAATCCAGCTCCCTCACACTATCACTCAGTAACCCCTCTCTCCCAGCACCCTGTGTTACTGACTGTATCTGTACTGATGTTAATCCAGCTCCTTCACACTATCACTCAGTAACCCCTCTCCCCCAGCACCCTGTGTTACTGACTGTGTCTGTACTGATGTTAATCCGGCTCCCTCACACTGTCACTCAGTAACCCCTCTCCCCCAGCACCCTGTGTTACTGACTGTATCTGTACAGATGTTAATCCAGCTCCTTCACACTATCACTCAGTAACCTCTCTCCCCAGCACCCTGTGTTACTGACTGTGTCTGTACTGATGTTAATCCAGCTCCCTCACACTGTCACTCAGTAACCCCTCTCCCCCAGCACCCTGTGTTACTGACTGTATCTGTACAGATGTTAATCCAGCTCCTTCACACTATCACTCAGTAACCCCTCTCCCCCAGCACCCTGTGTTACTGACTGTGTCTGTACTGATGTTAATCCAGCTCCCTCACACTGTCACTCAGTAACCCCTCTCCCCCAGCACCCTGTGTTACTGACTGTATCTGTACAGATGTTAATCCAGCTCCTTCACACTGTCACTCAGTAACCCCTCTCTCCCAGCACCCTGTGTTACTGACTGTGTCTGTACTGATGTTAATCCAGCTCCCTCACACTGTCACTCAGTAACCCCTCTCCCCAGCACCCTGTGTTACTGACTGTATCTGTACAGATGTTAATCCAGCTCCCTCACACTGTCACTCAGTAACCCCTCTCCCCAGCACCCTGTGTTACTGACTGTATCTGTACAGATGTTAATCCAGCTCCTTCACACTATCACTCAGTAACCCCTCTCCCCCAGCACCCTGTGTTACTGACTGTATCGGTACTGATGTTAATTCAGCTCCCTCACACTGTCACTCAGTATCCCCTCTCCCCCAGCACCCTGTGTTACTGACTGTATCAGTACAGATGTTAATCCAGCTCCTTCACACTATCACTCAGTAACCCCTCTCCCCCAGCACCCTGTGTTACTGGCTGTATCTGTACTGATGTTAATCCAGCTCCCTCACACTGTCACTCAGTAACCCCTCTCCCTCCAGCACCCTGTGTTACTGACTGTATCTGTACTGATGTTAATCCAGCTCCCTCACACTGTCACTCAGTAACCCCTCTACCCAGCACCCTGTGTTACTGACTGTATCTGTACTGATGTTAATCCATCTTCCTCACACTGTCACTCAGTAACCCCTGTCCCCCAGCACCCTGTGTTCCTGACTGTATCTGTACTGATGTTAATCCATCTTCCTCACACTGTCACTCAGTAACCCTTGTCCCCCAGCACCCTGTGTTGCTGACTGTATCTGTACTGATGTTAATCCAGCTCCCTAAGACTGTCACTCAGTAACCCCTCTCCCCCAGCACCCTGTGTTACTGACTGTATCTGTACAGATGTAAATCCAGCTCCCTCACACTGTCACTCAGTAACCCCTCTCCCCCTGCACCCTGTGTTACTGACTGTATCTGCACTGATGTTAATCCAGCTCCCTCACACTGTCACTCAGTAACCCCTCTCACCCCAGCACCCAGTGTTACTGACTGTATCTGTACTGATGTTAATCCAGCCCCCTCAAACTGTCACTCAGTAACCCCTCTCCCCCAGCACTCTGTGTTACTGACTGTATCTGTACTGATGTTAATCCAGCCCCCTCACACTGTCACTCAGTAACTCCTCTCCCCCCAGCACCCTGTGTTACTGACTGTATCTGTCCTGATGTTAATCCAGCTCCCTCACACTGTCACTCAGTAACCCCATCCCCCAGCACCCTGTGTTACTGACTGTTTCTATACTGATGTTAATCCAGCTCCCTCACACTGTCACTCAGTAACCCCTCTCTCCCCAGCACCCTTTGTTACTGACTGTATCTGTACTGATGTTAATCCAGCTCCCTCACACTGTCACTCAGTAACCCCTCTCCTCCAGCACCCTGTGTTACTGACTGTATCTGTACTGATGTTAATCCAGCTCCCTCACACTGTCACTCAGTAACTCCTCTCCCCCCAAGCACCCTGTGTTACTGACTGTATCTGTCCTGATGTTAATCCAGCTCCCTCACACTGTCACTCAGTAACCCCATTCCCCAGCACCCTGTGTTACTGGCTGTATCTGTACTGATGTTAAACCAGCTCCCTCACACTGTCACTCAGTAAACCCTCTCCCCCCACACCCTGTGTTACTGACTGTGTCTGTACTGATGTTAATCCAGCCCCCTCACACTGTCACTCAGTAACCCCATTCCCCAGCACCCTGTGTTACTGACTGTATCTGTACTGATGTTAATCCAGCTCCCTCACACTGTCACACAGTAACCCCTCTCCCCCAGCACCCTGGGTTACTGGCTGTATCTGTACTGATGTTAATCCAGCTCCCTCACACTGTCACTCAGTAACCCCTCTCCCCAGCACCTTGTGTTACTCACTGTATCTGTACTGATGTTAATCCAGCTCCCTCACACTGTCACTCAGTAACCTCTCTCCCCCAGCACCCTGTGTTACTGACTGTATCTGTACTGATGTTAATCCAGCTCGCTCACACTGTCACTCAGTAACCCCTCTCCCCAGCACCCTGTGTTACTGACTGTATCTGTACTGATGTTAATCCAGCTCCCTCACACTGTCACTCAGTAACCCCTCTACCCAGCACCCTGTGTTACTGACTGTATCTGTACTGATGTTAATCCATCTTCCTCACACTGTCACTCAGTAACCCCTGTCCCCCAGCACCCTGTGTTCCTGACTGTATCTGTACTGATGTTAATCCATCTTCCTCACACTGTCACTCAGTAACCCCTGTCCCCCAGCACCCTGTGTTGCTGACTGTATCTGTACTGATGTTAATCCAGCTCCCTAAGACTGTCACTCAGTAACCCCTCTCCCCCAGCACCCTGTGTTACTGACTGTATCTGTACAGATGTAAATCCAGCTCCCTCACACTGTCACTCAGTAACCCCTCTCCCCCTGCACCCTGTGTTACTGACTGTATCCTCACTGATGTTAATCCAGCTCCCTCACACTGTCACTCAGTAACCCCTCTCACCCCAGCACCCAGTGTTACTGACTGTATCTGTACTGATGTTAATCCAGCCCCCTCAAACTGTCACTCAGTAACCCCTCTCCCCCAGCACTCTGTGTTACTGACTGTATCTGTACTGATGTTAATCCAGCCCCCTCACACTGTCACTCAGTAACTCCTCTCCCCCCAGCACCCTGTGTTACTGACTGTATCTGTCCTGATGTTAATCCAGCTCCCTCACACTGTCACTCAGTAACCCCATCCCCCAGCACCCTGTGTTACTGACTGTTTCTATACTGATGTTAATCCAGCTCCCTCACACTGTCACTCAGTAACCCCTCTCTCCCCAGCACCCTTTGTTACTGACTGTATCTGTACTGATGTTAATCCAGCTCCCTCACACTGTCACTCAGTAACCCCTCTCCTCCAGCACCCTGTGTTACTGACTGTATCTGTACTGATGTTAATCCAGCTCCCTCACACTGTCACTCAGTAACTCCTCTCCCCCCAAGCACCCTGTGTTACTGACTGTATCTGTCCTGATGTTAATCCAGCTCCCTCACACTGTCACTCAGTAACCCCATTCCCCAGCACCCTGTGTTACTGGCTGTATCTGTACTGATGTTAAACCAGCTCCCTCACACTGTCACTCAGTAAACCCTCTCCCCCCACACCCTGTGTTACTGACTGTGTCTGTACTGATGTTAATCCAGCCCCCTCACACTGTCACTCAGTAACCCCATTCCCCAGCACCCTGTGTTACTGACTGTATCTGTACTGATGTTAATCCAGCTCCCTCACACTGTCACACAGTAACCCCTCTCCCCCAGCACCCTGGGTTACTGGCTGTATCTGTACTGATGTTAATCCAGCTCCCTCACACTGTCACTCAGTAACCCCTCTCCCCAGCACCTTGTGTTACTCACTGTATCTGTACTGATGTTAATCCAGCTCCCTCACACTGTCACTCAGTAACCTCTCTCCCCCAGCACCCTGTGTTACTGACTGTATCTGTACTGATGTTAATCCAGCTCGCTCACACTGTCACTCAGTAACCCCTCTCCCCAGCACCCTGTGTTACTGACTGTATTGGTACTGATGTTAATCCAGCTCCCTCACACTGTTACTCAGTAACCCCTCTCCCCAGCACCCTGTGTTACTGACTGTATCTGTACGGTGTTAATCCAGCTCCCTCACACTGTGACTCAGTAACCCCATCCCCCAGCACCCTGTGTTACTGACTGTGTCTGTACTGATGTTAATCCAGCTCCCTCACACTGTCACTCAGTAACCCCTCTCCCCCCAGCACCCTGCGTTACTGACTGTATCTGTACTGATGTTAATCCAGCTCCCTCACACTGTCACTCAGCAACCCCTCTCCCCCAGCACCCTGTGTTACTGACTGTATCTGTAGTGATGTTAATCCAGCCCACTCACACTGTCACTCAGTAACCCCTCTCCCCCAGCACCCTTGGTTACTGGCTGTATCTGTACTGATGTTAATCCAGCTCCCTCACAATGTCACTCAGTAACCCCTCTCCCCCAGCACCCTGTGTTACTGACTGTGTCTGTACTGATGTTAATCCAGCTCCCTCACACTGTCACTCAGTAACCCCACTCCCTCCAGCACCCTGTATTACTGACTATCTGTACTGATGTGAATCCAGCTCCCTCACACTGTCACTCAGTAACCCCTCTCCCCAGCACCCTGTGTTACTGACTGTATCTGTACTGATGTTAATCCAGCTCCCTCACACGGTCACTCAGTAACCCCTCTCTCCAGCACCCTGTGTTACTGACTGTATCTGTACTGATGTAAATCCAGCTCCCTCACACGGTCACTCAGTAACCCCTCTCCCCAGCACCCTGTGTTACTGACTGTATCTGTACTGATGTTAATCCAGCTCCCTCACACTGTCACTCAGTAACCCCTCTTCCCCAGCACACTGTATTACTGACTATCTGTACTGATGTTAATCCAGCTCCCTCACACTATCACTCAGTAACCCCTCTCTCCCAGCACCCTGTGTTACTGACTGTATCTGTACTGATGTTAATCCAGCTCCTTCACACTATCACTCAGTAACCCCTCTCCCCCAGCACCCTGTGTTACTGACTGTGTCTGTACTGATGTTAATCCGGCTCCCTCACACTGTCACTCAGTAACCCCTCTCCCCCAGCACCCTGTGTTACTGACTGTATCTGTACAGATGTTAATCCAGCTCCTTCACACTATCACTCAGTAACCTCTCTCCCCAGCACCCTGTGTTACTGACTGTGTCTGTACTGATGTTAATCCAGCTCCCTCACACTGTCACTCAGTAACCCCTCTCCCCCAGCACCCTGTGTTACTGACTGTATCTGTACAGATGTTAATCCAGCTCCTTCACACTATCACTCAGTAACCCCTCTCCCCCAGCACCCTGTGTTACTGACTGTGTCTGTACTGATGTTAATCCAGCTCCCTCACACTGTCACTCAGTAACCCCTCTCCCCCAGCACCCTGTGTTACTGACTGTATCTGTACAGATGTTAATCCAGCTCCTTCACACTGTCACTCAGTAACCCCTCTCTCCCAGCACCCTGTGTTACTGACTGTGTCTGTACTGATGTTAATCCAGCTCCCTCACACTGTCACTCAGTAACCCCTCTCCCCAGCACCCTGTGTTACTGACTGTATCTGTACAGATGTTAATCCAGCTCCCTCACACTGTCACTCAGTAACCCCTCTCCCCAGCACCCTGTGTTACTGACTGTATCTGTACAGATGTTAATCCAGCTCCTTCACACTATCACTCAGTAACCCCTCTCCCCCAGCACCCTGTGTTACTGACTGTATCGGTACTGATGTTAATTCAGCTCCCTCACACTGTCACTCAGTATCCCCTCTCCCCCAGCACCCTGTGTTACTGACTGTATCAGTACAGATGTTAATCCAGCTCCTTCACACTATCACTCAGTAACCCCTCTCCCCCAGCACCCTGTGTTACTGGCTGTATCTGTACTGATGTTAATCCAGCTCCCTCACACTGTCACTCAGTAACCCCTCTCCCTCCAGCACCCTGTGTTACTGACTGTATCTGTACTGATGTTAATCCAGCTCCCTCACACTGTCACTCAGTAACCCCTCTACCCAGCACCCTGTGTTACTGACTGTATCTGTACTGATGTTAATCCATCTTCCTCACACTGTCACTCAGTAACCCCTGTCCCCCAGCACCCTGTGTTCCTGACTGTATCTGTACTGATGTTAATCCATCTTCCTCACACTGTCACTCAGTAACCCTTGTCCCCCAGCACCCTGTGTTGCTGACTGTATCTGTACTGATGTTAATCCAGCTCCCTAAGACTGTCACTCAGTAACCCCTCTCCCCCAGCACCCTGTGTTACTGACTGTATCTGTACAGATGTAAATCCAGCTCCCTCACACTGTCACTCAGTAACCCCTCTCCCCCTGCACCCTGTGTTACTGACTGTATCTGCACTGATGTTAATCCAGCTCCCTCACACTGTCACTCAGTAACCCCTCTCACCCCAGCACCCAGTGTTACTGACTGTATCTGTACTGATGTTAATCCAGCCCCCTCAAACTGTCACTCAGTAACCCCTCTCCCCCAGCACTCTGTGTTACTGACTGTATCTGTACTGATGTTAATCCAGCCCCCTCACACTGTCACTCAGTAACTCCTCTCCCCCCAGCACCCTGTGTTACTGACTGTATCTGTCCTGATGTTAATCCAGCTCCCTCACACTGTCACTCAGTAACCCCATCCCCCAGCACCCTGTGTTACTGACTGTTTCTATACTGATGTTAATCCAGCTCCCTCACACTGTCACTCAGTAACCCCTCTCTCCCCAGCACCCTTTGTTACTGACTGTATCTGTACTGATGTTAATCCAGCTCCCTCACACTGTCACTCAGTAACCCCTCTCCTCCAGCACCCTGTGTTACTGACTGTATCTGTACTGATGTTAATCCAGCTCCCTCACACTGTCACTCAGTAACTCCTCTCCCCCCAAGCACCCTGTGTTACTGACTGTATCTGTCCTGATGTTAATCCAGCTCCCTCACACTGTCACTCAGTAACCCCATTCCCCAGCACCCTGTGTTACTGGCTGTATCTGTACTGATGTTAAACCAGCTCCCTCACACTGTCACTCAGTAAACCCTCTCCCCCCACACCCTGTGTTACTGACTGTGTCTGTACTGATGTTAATCCAGCCCCCTCACACTGTCACTCAGTAACCCCATTCCCCAGCACCCTGTGTTACTGACTGTATCTGTACTGATGTTAATCCAGCTCCCTCACACTGTCACTCAGTAACCCCTCTCCC
Organism: Scyliorhinus torazame; assembly: GCF_047496885.1. NCBI lineage: Eukaryota > Metazoa > Chordata > Chondrichthyes > Carcharhiniformes > Scyliorhinidae > Scyliorhinus > Scyliorhinus torazame. The sequence continues at coordinate 138,287,979 of NC_092711.1, forward strand.
CAGCACCTTGTGTTACTCACTGTATCTGTACTGATGTTAACCCAGCTCCCTCACACTGTCACTCAGTAACCTCTCTCCCCCAGCACCCTGTGTTACTGACTGTATCTGTACTGATGTTAATCCAGCTCGCTCACACTGTCACTCAGTAACCCCTCTCCCCAGCACCCTGTGTTACTGACTGTATCGGTACTGATGTTAATCCAGCTCCCTCACACTGTTACTCAGTAACCCCTCTCCCCAGCACCCTGTGTTACTGACTGTATCTGTACGGTGTTAATCCAGCTCCCTCACACTGTCACTCAGTAACCCCATCCCCCAGCACCCTGTGTTACTGACTGTATCTGTACTGATGTTAATCCATCTTCCTCACACTGTCACTCAGTAACCCCTGTCCCCCAGCACCCTGTGTTCCTGACTGTATCTGTACTGATGTTAATCCATCTTCCTCACACTGTCACTCAGTAACCCCTGTCCCCCAGCACCCTGTGTTGCTGACTGTATCTGTACTGATGTTAATCCAGCTCCCTAAGACTGTCACTCAGTAACCCCTCTCCCCCAGCACCCTGTGTTACTGACTGTATCTGTACAGATGTAAATCCAGCTCCCTCACACTGTCACTCAGTAACCCCTCTCCCCCTGCACCCTGTGTTACTGACTGTATCCTCACTGATGTTAATCCAGCTCCCTCACACTGTCACTCAGTAACCCCTCTCACCCCAGCACCCAGTGTTACTGACTGTATCTGTACTGATGTTAATCCAGCCCCCTCAAACTGTCACTCAGTAACCCCTCTCCCCCAGCACTCTGTGTTACTGACTGTATCTGTACTGATGTTAATCCAGCCCCCTCACACTGTCACTCAGTAACTCCTCTCCCCCCAGCACCCTGTGTTACTGACTGTATCTGTCCTGATGTTAATCCAGCTCCCTCACACTGTCACTCAGTAACCCCATCCCCCAGCACCCTGTGTTACTGACTGTTTCTATACTGATGTTAATCCAGCTCCCTCACACTGTCACTCAGTAACCCCTCTCTCCCCAGCACCCTTTGTTACTGACTGTATCTGTACTGATGTTAATCCAGCTCCCTCACACTGTCACTCAGTAACCCCTCTCCTCCAGCACCCTGTGTTACTGACTGTATCTGTACTGATGTTAATCCAGCTCCCTCACACTGTCACTCAGTAACTCCTCTCCCCCCAAGCACCCTGTGTTACTGACTGTATCTGTCCTGATGTTAATCCAGCTCCCTCACACTGTCACTCAGTAACCCCATTCCCCAGCACCCTGTGTTACTGGCTGTATCTGTACTGATGTTAAACCAGCTCCCTCACACTGTCACTCAGTAAACCCTCTCCCCCCACACCCTGTGTTACTGACTGTGTCTGTACTGATGTTAATCCAGCCCCCTCACACTGTCACTCAGTAACCCCATTCCCCAGCACCCTGTGTTACTGACTGTATCTGTACTGATGTTAATCCAGCTCCCTCACACTGTCACACAGTAACCCCTCTCCCCCAGCACCCTGGGTTACTGGCTGTATCTGTACTGATGTTAATCCAGCTCCCTCACACTGTCACTCAGTAACCCCTCTCCCCAGCACCTTGTGTTACTCACTGTATCTGTACTGATGTTAATCCAGCTCCCTCACACTGTCACTCAGTAACCTCTCTCCCCCAGCACCCTGTGTTACTGACTGTATCTGTACTGATGTTAATCCAGCTCGCTCACACTGTCACTCAGTAACCCCTCTCCCCAGCACCCTGTGTTACTGACTGTATTGGTACTGATGTTAATCCAGCTCCCTCACACTGTTACTCAGTAACCCCTCTCCCCAGCACCCTGTGTTACTGACTGTATCTGTACGGTGTTAATCCAGCTCCCTCACACTGTGACTCAGTAACCCCATCCCCCAGCACCCTGTGTTACTGACTGTGTCTGTACTGATGTTAATCCAGCTCCCTCACACTGTCACTCAGTAACCCCTCTCCCCCCAGCACCCTGCGTTACTGACTGTATCTGTACTGATGTTAATCCAGCTCCCTCACACTGTCACTCAGCAACCCCTCTCCCCCAGCACCCTGTGTTACTGACTGTATCTGTAGTGATGTTAATCCAGCCCACTCACACTGTCACTCAGTAACCCCTCTCCCCCAGCACCCTTGGTTACTGGCTGTATCTGTACTGATGTTAATCCAGCTCCCTCACAATGTCACTCAGTAACCCCTCTCCCCCAGCACCCTGTGTTACTGACTGTGTCTGTACTGATGTTAATCCAGCTCCCTCACACTGTCACTCAGTAACCCCACTCCCTCCAGCACCCTGTATTACTGACTATCTGTACTGATGTGAATCCAGCTCCCTCACACTGTCACTCAGTAACCCCTCTCCCCAGCACCCTGTGTTACTGACTGTATCTGTACTGATGTTAATCCAGCTCCCTCACACGGTCACTCAGTAACCCCTCTCTCCAGCACCCTGTGTTACTGACTGTATCTGTACTGATGTAAATCCAGCTCCCTCACACGGTCACTCAGTAACCCCTCTCCCCAGCACCCTGTGTTACTGACTGTATCTGTACTGATGTTAATCCAGCTCCCTCACACTGTCACTCAGTAACCCCTCTTCCCCAGCACACTGTATTACTGACTATCTGTACTGATGTTAATCCAGCTCCCTCACACTATCACTCAGTAACCCCTCTCTCCCAGCACCCTGTGTTACTGACTGTATCTGTACTGATGTTAATCCAGCTCCTTCACACTATCACTCAGTAACCCCTCTCCCCCAGCACCCTGTGTTACTGACTGTGTCTGTACTGATGTTAATCCGGCTCCCTCACACTGTCACTCAGTAACCCCTCTCCCCCAGCACCCTGTGTTACTGACTGTATCTGTACAGATGTTAATCCAGCTCCTTCACACTATCACTCAGTAACCTCTCTCCCCAGCACCCTGTGTTACTGACTGTGTCTGTACTGATGTTAATCCAGCTCCCTCACACTGTCACTCAGTAACCCCTCTCCCCCAGCACCCTGTGTTACTGACTGTATCTGTACAGATGTTAATCCAGCTCCTTCACACTATCACTCAGTAACCCCTCTCCCCCAGCACCCTGTGTTACTGACTGTGTCTGTACTGATGTTAATCCAGCTCCCTCACACTGTCACTCAGTAACCCCTCTCCCCCAGCACCCTGTGTTACTGACTGTATCTGTACAGATGTTAATCCAGCTCCTTCACACTGTCACTCAGTAACCCCTCTCTCCCAGCACCCTGTGTTACTGACTGTGTCTGTACTGATGTTAATCCAGCTCCCTCACACTGTCACTCAGTAACCCCTCTCCCCAGCACCCTGTGTTACTGACTGTATCTGTACAGATGTTAATCCAGCTCCCTCACACTGTCACTCAGTAACCCCTCTCCCCAGCACCCTGTGTTACTGACTGTATCTGTACAGATGTTAATCCAGCTCCTTCACACTATCACTCAGTAACCCCTCTCCCCCAGCACCCTGTGTTACTGACTGTATCGGTACTGATGTTAATTCAGCTCCCTCACACTGTCACTCAGTATCCCCTCTCCCCCAGCACCCTGTGTTACTGACTGTATCAGTACAGATGTTAATCCAGCTCCTTCACACTATCACTCAGTAACCCCTCTCCCCCAGCACCCTGTGTTACTGGCTGTATCTGTACTGATGTTAATCCAGCTCCCTCACACTGTCACTCAGTAACCCCTCTCCCTCCAGCACCCTGTGTTACTGACTGTATCTGTACTGATGTTAATCCAGCTCCCTCACACTGTCACTCAGTAACCCCTCTACCCAGCACCCTGTGTTACTGACTGTATCTGTACTGATGTTAATCCATCTTCCTCACACTGTCACTCAGTAACCCCTGTCCCCCAGCACCCTGTGTTCCTGACTGTATCTGTACTGATGTTAATCCATCTTCCTCACACTGTCACTCAGTAACCCTTGTCCCCCAGCACCCTGTGTTGCTGACTGTATCTGTACTGATGTTAATCCAGCTCCCTAAGACTGTCACTCAGTAACCCCTCTCCCCCAGCACCCTGTGTTACTGACTGTATCTGTACAGATGTAAATCCAGCTCCCTCACACTGTCACTCAGTAACCCCTCTCCCCCTGCACCCTGTGTTACTGACTGTATCTGCACTGATGTTAATCCAGCTCCCTCACACTGTCACTCAGTAACCCCTCTCACCCCAGCACCCAGTGTTACTGACTGTATCTGTACTGATGTTAATCCAGCCCCCTCAAACTGTCACTCAGTAACCCCTCTCCCCCAGCACTCTGTGTTACTGACTGTATCTGTACTGATGTTAATCCAGCCCCCTCACACTGTCACTCAGTAACTCCTCTCCCCCCAGCACCCTGTGTTACTGACTGTATCTGTCCTGATGTTAATCCAGCTCCCTCACACTGTCACTCAGTAACCCCATCCCCCAGCACCCTGTGTTACTGACTGTTTCTATACTGATGTTAATCCAGCTCCCTCACACTGTCACTCAGTAACCCCTCTCTCCCCAGCACCCTTTGTTACTGACTGTATCTGTACTGATGTTAATCCAGCTCCCTCACACTGTCACTCAGTAACCCCTCTCCTCCAGCACCCTGTGTTACTGACTGTATCTGTACTGATGTTAATCCAGCTCCCTCACACTGTCACTCAGTAACTCCTCTCCCCCCAAGCACCCTGTGTTACTGACTGTATCTGTCCTGATGTTAATCCAGCTCCCTCACACTGTCACTCAGTAACCCCATTCCCCAGCACCCTGTGTTACTGGCTGTATCTGTACTGATGTTAAACCAGCTCCCTCACACTGTCACTCAGTAAACCCTCTCCCCCCACACCCTGTGTTACTGACTGTGTCTGTACTGATGTTAATCCAGCCCCCTCACACTGTCACTCAGTAACCCCATTCCCCAGCACCCTGTGTTACTGACTGTATCTGTACTGATGTTAATCCAGCTCCCTCACACTGTCACACAGTAACCCCTCTCCCCCAGCACCCTGGGTTACTGGCTGTATCTGTACTGATGTTAATCCAGCTCCCTCACACTGTCACTCAGTAACCCCTCTCCCCAGCACCTTGTGTTACTCACTGTATCTGTACTGATGTTAATCCAGCTCCCTCACACTGTCACTCAGTAACCTCTCTCCCCCAGCACCCTGTGTTACTGACTGTATCTGTACTGATGTTAATCCAGCTCGCTCACACTGTCACTCAGTAACCCCTCTCCCCAGCACCCTGTGTTACTGACTGTATCTGTACTGATGTTAATCCAGCTCCCTCACACTGTCACTCAGTAACCCCTCTACCCAGCACCCTGTGTTACTGACTGTATCTGTACTGATGTTAATCCATCTTCCTCACACTGTCACTCAGTAACCCCTGTCCCCCAGCACCCTGTGTTCCTGACTGTATCTGTACTGATGTTAATCCATCTTCCTCACACTGTCACTCAGTAACCCCTGTCCCCCAGCACCCTGTGTTGCTGACTGTATCTGTACTGATGTTAATCCAGCTCCCTAAGACTGTCACTCAGTAACCCCTCTCCCCCAGCACCCTGTGTTACTGACTGTATCTGTACAGATGTAAATCCAGCTCCCTCACACTGTCACTCAGTAACCCCTCTCCCCCTGCACCCTGTGTTACTGACTGTATCCTCACTGATGTTAATCCAGCTCCCTCACACTGTCACTCAGTAACCCCTCTCACCCCAGCACCCAGTGTTACTGACTGTATCTGTACTGATGTTAATCCAGCCCCCTCAAACTGTCACTCAGTAACCCCTCTCCCCCAGCACTCTGTGTTACTGACTGTATCTGTACTGATGTTAATCCAGCCCCCTCACACTGTCACTCAGTAACTCCTCTCCCCCCAGCACCCTGTGTTACTGACTGTATCTGTCCTGATGTTAATCCAGCTCCCTCACACTGTCACTCAGTAACCCCATCCCCCAGCACCCTGTGTTACTGACTGTTTCTATACTGATGTTAATCCAGCTCCCTCACACTGTCACTCAGTAACCCCTCTCTCCCCAGCACCCTTTGTTACTGACTGTATCTGTACTGATGTTAATCCAGCTCCCTCACACTGTCACTCAGTAACCCCTCTCCTCCAGCACCCTGTGTTACTGACTGTATCTGTACTGATGTTAATCCAGCTCCCTCACACTGTCACTCAGTAACTCCTCTCCCCCCAAGCACCCTGTGTTACTGACTGTATCTGTCCTGATGTTAATCCAGCTCCCTCACACTGTCACTCAGTAACCCCATTCCCCAGCACCCTGTGTTACTGGCTGTATCTGTACTGATGTTAAACCAGCTCCCTCACACTGTCACTCAGTAAACCCTCTCCCCCCACACCCTGTGTTACTGACTGTGTCTGTACTGATGTTAATCCAGCCCCCTCACACTGTCACTCAGTAACCCCATTCCCCAGCACCCTGTGTTACTGACTGTATCTGTACTGATGTTAATCCAGCTCCCTCACACTGTCACACAGTAACCCCTCTCCCCCAGCACCCTGGGTTACTGGCTGTATCTGTACTGATGTTAATCCAGCTCCCTCACACTGTCACTCAGTAACCCCTCTCCCCAGCACCTTGTGTTACTCACTGTATCTGTACTGATGTTAATCCAGCTCCCTCACACTGTCACTCAGTAACCTCTCTCCCCCAGCACCCTGTGTTACTGACTGTATCTGTACTGATGTTAATCCAGCTCGCTCACACTGTCACTCAGTAACCCCTCTCCCCAGCACCCTGTGTTACTGACTGTATTGGTACTGATGTTAATCCAGCTCCCTCACACTGTTACTCAGTAACCCCTCTCCCCAGCACCCTGTGTTACTGACTGTATCTGTACGGTGTTAATCCAGCTCCCTCACACTGTGACTCAGTAACCCCATCCCCCAGCACCCTGTGTTACTGACTGTGTCTGTACTGATGTTAATCCAGCTCCCTCACACTGTCACTCAGTAACCCCTCTCCCCCCAGCACCCTGCGTTACTGACTGTATCTGTACTGATGTTAATCCAGCTCCCTCACACTGTCACTCAGCAACCCCTCTCCCCCAGCACCCTGTGTTACTGACTGTATCTGTAGTGATGTTAATCCAGCCCACTCACACTGTCACTCAGTAACCCCTCTCCCCCAGCACCCTTGGTTACTGGCTGTATCTGTACTGATGTTAATCCAGCTCCCTCACAATGTCACTCAGTAACCCCTCTCCCCCAGCACCCTGTGTTACTGACTGTGTCTGTACTGATGTTAATCCAGCTCCCTCACACTGTCACTCAGTAACCCCACTCCCTCCAGCACCCTGTATTACTGACTATCTGTACTGATGTGAATCCAGCTCCCTCACACTGTCACTCAGTAACCCCTCTCCCCAGCACCCTGTGTTACTGACTGTATCTGTACTGATGTTAATCCAGCTCCCTCACACGGTCACTCAGTAACCCCTCTCTCCAGCACCCTGTGTTACTGACTGTATCTGTACTGATGTAAATCCAGCTCCCTCACACGGTCACTCAGTAACCCCTCTCCCCAGCACCCTGTGTTACTGACTGTATCTGTACTGATGTTAATCCAGCTCCCTCACACTGTCACTCAGTAACCCCTCTTCCCCAGCACACTGTATTACTGACTATCTGTACTGATGTTAATCCAGCTCCCTCACACTATCACTCAGTAACCCCTCTCTCCCAGCACCCTGTGTTACTGACTGTATCTGTACTGATGTTAATCCAGCTCCTTCACACTATCACTCAGTAACCCCTCTCCCCCAGCACCCTGTGTTACTGACTGTGTCTGTACTGATGTTAATCCGGCTCCCTCACACTGTCACTCAGTAACCCCTCTCCCCCAGCACCCTGTGTTACTGACTGTATCTGTACAGATGTTAATCCAGCTCCTTCACACTATCACTCAGTAACCTCTCTCCCCAGCACCCTGTGTTACTGACTGTGTCTGTACTGATGTTAATCCAGCTCCCTCACACTGTCACTCAGTAACCCCTCTCCCCCAGCACCCTGTGTTACTGACTGTATCTGTACAGATGTTAATCCAGCTCCTTCACACTATCACTCAGTAACCCCTCTCCCCCAGCACCCTGTGTTACTGACTGTGTCTGTACTGATGTTAATCCAGCTCCCTCACACTGTCACTCAGTAACCCCTCTCCCCCAGCACCCTGTGTTACTGACTGTATCTGTACAGATGTTAATCCAGCTCCTTCACACTGTCACTCAGTAACCCCTCTCTCCCAGCACCCTGTGTTACTGACTGTGTCTGTACTGATGTTAATCCAGCTCCCTCACACTGTCACTCAGTAACCCCTCTCCCCAGCACCCTGTGTTACTGACTGTATCTGTACAGATGTTAATCCAGCTCCCTCACACTGTCACTCAGTAACCCCTCTCCCCAGCACCCTGTGTTACTGACTGTATCTGTACAGATGTTAATCCAGCTCCTTCACACTATCACTCAGTAACCCCTCTCCCCCAGCACCCTGTGTTACTGACTGTATCGGTACTGATGTTAATTCAGCTCCCTCACACTGTCACTCAGTATCCCCTCTCCCCCAGCACCCTGTGTTACTGACTGTATCAGTACAGATGTTAATCCAGCTCCTTCACACTATCACTCAGTAACCCCTCTCCCCCAGCACCCTGTGTTACTGGCTGTATCTGTACTGATGTTAATCCAGCTCCCTCACACTGTCACTCAGTAACCCCTCTCCCTCCAGCACCCTGTGTTACTGACTGTATCTGTACTGATGTTAATCCAGCTCCCTCACACTGTCACTCAGTAACCCCTCTAGCCAGCACCCTGTGTTACTGACTGTATCTGTACTGATGTTAATCCATCTTCCTCACACTGTCACTCAGTAACCCCTGTCCCCCAGCACCCTGTGTTCCTGACTGTATCTGTACTGATGTTAATCCATCTTCCTCACACTGTCACTCAGTAACCCTTGTCCCCCAGCACCCTGTGTTGCTGACTGTATCTGTACTGATGTTAATCCAGCTCCCTAAGACTGTCACTCAGTAACCCCTCTCCCCCAGCACCCTGTGTTACTGACTGTATCTGTACAGATGTAAATCCAGCTCCCTCACACTGTCACTCAGTAACCCCTCTCCCCCTGCACCCTGTGTTACTGACTGTATCTGCACTGATGTTAATCCAGCTCCCTCACACTGTCACTCAGTAACCCCTCTCACCCCAGCACCCAGTGTTACTGACTGTATCTGTACTGATGTTAATCCAGCCCCCTCAAACTGTCACTCAGTAACCCCTCTCCCCCAGCACTCTGTGTTACTGACTGTATCTGTACTGATGTTAATCCAGCCCCCTCACACTGTCACTCAGTAACTCCTCTCCCCCCAGCACCCTGTGTTACTGACTGTATCTGTCCTGATGTTAATCCAGCTCCCTCACACTGTCACTCAGTAACCCCATCCCCCAGCACCCTGTGTTACTGACTGTTTCTATACTGATGTTAATCCAGCTCCCTCACACTGTCACTCAGTAACCCCTCTCTCCCCAGCACCCTTTGTTACTGACTGTATCTGTACTGATGTTAATCCAGCTCCCTCACACTGTCACTCAGTAACCCCTCTCCTCCAGCACCCTGTGTTACTGACTGTATCTGTACTGATGTTAATCCAGCTCCCTCACACTGTCACTCAGTAACTCCTCTCCCCCCAAGCACCCTGTGTTACTGACTGTATCTGTCCTGATGTTAATCCAGCTCCCTCACACTGTCACTCAGTAACCCCATTCCCCAGCACCCTGTGTTACTGGCTGTATCTGTACTGATGTTAAACCAGCTCCCTCACACTGTCACTCAGTAAACCCTCTCCCCCCACACCCTGTGTTACTGACTGTGTCTGTACTGATGTTAATCCAGCCCCCTCACACTGTCACTCAGTAACCCCATTCCCCAGCACCCTGTGTTACTGACTGTATCTGTACTGATGTTAATCCAGCTCCCTCACACTGTCACACAGTAACCCCTCTCCCCCAGCACCCTGGGTTACTGGCTGTATCTGTACTGATGTTAATCCAGCTCCCTCAGACTGTCACTCAGTAACCCCTCTCCCCAGCACCTTGTGTTACTCACTGTATCTGTACTGATGTTAATCCAGCTCCCTCACACTGTCACTCAGTAACCTCTCTCCCCCAGCACCCTGTGTTACTGACTGTATCTGTACTGATGTTAATCCAGCTCGCTCACACTGTCACTCAGTAACCCCTCTCCCCAGCACCCTGTGTTACTGACTGTATTGGTACTGATGTTAATCCAGCTCCCTCACACTGTTACTCAGTAACCCCTCTCCCCAGCACCCTGTGTTACTGACTGTATCTGTACGGTGTTAATCCAGCTCCCTCACACTGTGACTCAGTAACCCCATCCCCCAGCACCCTGTGTTACTGACTGTGTCTGTACTGATGTTAATCCAGCTCCCTCACACTGTCACTCAGTAACCCCTCTCCCCAGCACCCTGTGTTACTGACTGTATCTGTACAGATGTTAATCCAGCTCCTTCACACTATCACTCAGTAACCCCTCTCCCCCAGCACCCTGTGTTACTGACTGTATCGGTACTGATGTTAATTCAGCTCCCTCACACTGTCACTCAGTATCCCCTCTCCCCCAGCACCCTGTGTTACTGACTGTATCAGTACAGATGTTAATCCAGCTCCTTCACACTATCGCTCAGTAACCCCTCTCCCCCAGCACCCTGTGTTACTGACTATATCTGTGCTGATGTTAATCCAGCTCCCTCACACTGCCACTCAGTAACCCCTCTCCCCCTGCACCCTGTGTTACTGACTGTATCTGTACAGATGTTAATCCAGCTCCTTCACACTATCACTCAGTAACCCCTCTCCCCCAGCACCCTGTGTTACTGGCTGTATCTGTACTGATGTTAATCCAGCTCCCTCACACTGTCACTCAGTAACCCCTCTCCCTCCAGCACCCTGTGTTACTGACTGTATCTGTACTGATGTTAATCCAGCTCCCTCACACTGTCACTCAGTAACCCCTCTACCCAGCACCCTGTGTTACTGACTGTATCTGTACTGATGTTAATCCATCTTCCTCACACTGTCACTCAGTAACCCCTGTCCCCCAGCACCCTGTGTTCCTGACTGTATCTGTACTGATGTTAATCCATCTTCCTCACACTGTCACTCAGTAACCCCTGTCCCCCAGCACCCTGTGTTGCTGACTGTATCTGTACTGATGTTAATCCAGCTCCCTAAGACTGTCACTCAGTAACCCCTCTCCCCCAGCACCCTGTGTTACTGACTGTATCTGTACAGATGTAAATCCAGCTCCCTCACACTGTCACTCAGTAACCCCTCTCCCCCTGCACCCTGTGTTACTGACTGTATCCTCACTGATGTTAATCCAGCTCCCTCACACTGTCACTCAGTAACCCCTCTCACCCCAGCACCCAGTGTTACTGACTGTATCTGTACTGATGTTAATCCAGCCCCCTCAAACTGTCACTCAGTAACCCCTCTCCCCCAGCACTCTGTGTTACTGACTGTATCTGTACTGATGTTAATCCAGCCCCCTCACACTGTCACTCAGTAACTCCTCTCCCCCCAGCACCCTGTGTTACTGACTGTATCTGTCCTGATGTTAATCCAGCTCCCTCACACTGTCACTCAGTAACCCCATCCCCCAGCACCCTGTGTTACTGACTGTTTCTATACTGATGTTAATCCAGCTCCCTCACACTGTCACTCAGTAACCCCTCTCTCCCCAGCACCCTTTGTTACTGACTGTATCTGTACTGATGTTAATCCAGCTCCCTCACACTGTCACTCAGTAACCCCTCTCCTCCAGCACCCTGTGTTACTGACTGTATCTGTACTGATGTTAATCCAGCTCCCTCACACTGTCACTCAGTAACTCCTCTCCCCCCAAGCACCCTGTGTTACTGACTGTATCTGTCCTGATGTTAATCCAGCTCCCTCACACTGTCACTCAGTAACCCCATTCCCCAGCACCCTGTGTTACTGGCTGTATCTGTACTGATGTTAAACCAGCTCCCTCACACTGTCACTCAGTAAACCCTCTCCCCCCACACCCTGTGTTACTGACTGTGTCTGTACTGATGTTAATCCAGCCCCCTCACACTGTCACTCAGTAACCCCATTCCCCAGCACCCTGTGTTACTGACTGTATCTGTACTGATGTTAATCCAGCTCCCTCACACTGTCACACAGTAACCCCTCTCCCCCAGCACCCTGGGTTACTGGCTGTATCTGTACTGATGTTAATCCAGCTCCCTCACACTGTCACTCAGTAACCCCTCTCCCCAGCACCTTGTGTTACTCACTGTATCTGTACTGATGTTAATCCAGCTCCCTCACACTGTCACTCAGTAACCTCTCTCCCCCAGCACCCTGTGTTACTGACTGTATCTGTACTGATGTTAATCCAGCTCGCTCACACTGTCACTCAGTAACCCCTCTCCCCAGCACCCTGTGTTACTGACTGTATTGGTACTGATGTTAATCCAGCTCCCTCACACTGTTACTCAGTAACCCCTCTCCCCAGCACCCTGTGTTACTGACTGTATCTGTACGGTGTTAATCCAGCTCCCTCACACTGTGACTCAGTAACCCCATCCCCCAGCACCCTGTGTTACTGACTGTGTCTGTACTGATGTTAATCCAGCTCCCTCACACTGTCACTCAGTAACCCCTCTCCCCCCAGCACCCTGCGTTACTGACTGTATCTGTACTGATGTTAATCCAGCTCCCTCACACTGTCACTCAGTAACCCCTCTCCCCCAGCACCCTGTGTTACTGACTGTATCTGTACTGATGTTAATCCAGCTCCCTCACACTGTCACTCAGTAAACCCTCTCCCCCCACACCCTGTGTTACTGACTGTGTCTGTACTGATGTTAATCCAGCTCCCTCACACTGTCACTCAGTAACCCCATCCCCCAGCACCCTGTGTTACTGACTGTTTCTATACTGATGTTAATCCAGCTCCCTCACACTGTCACTCAGTAACCCCTCTCCCCAGCACCCTGTGTTACTGACTGTATCTGTACTGATGTTAATCCAGCTCCCTCACACTGTCACTCAGTAACCCCTTCTCCCCCCAGCACCCTGTGTTACTGACTGTGTCTGTACTGATGTTAATCCAGCTCCCTCACACTGTCACTCAGTAACCCCTCTCCCCCAGCACCCTGTGTTACTGACTGTATCTGTACAGATGTTAATCCAGCTCCTTCACACTGTCACTCAGTAACCCCTCTCTCCCAGCACCCTGTGTTACTGACTGTGTCTGTACTGATGTTAATCCAGCTCCCTCACACTGTCACTCAGTAACCCCTCTCCCCAGCACCCTGTGTTACTGACTGTATCTGTACAGATGTTAATCCAGCTCCTTCACACTATCACTCAGTAACCCCTCTCCCCCAGCACCCTGTGTTACTGACTGTATCGGTACTGATGTTAATTCAGCTCACTCACACTGTCACTCAGTATCCCCTCTCCCCCAGCACCCTGTGTTACTGACTGTATCAGTACAGATGTTAATCCAGCTCCTTCACACTATCGCTCAGTAACCCCTCTCCCCCAGCACCCTGTGTTACTGACTATATCTGTGCTGATGTTAATCCAGCTCCCTCACACTGCCACTCAGTAACCCCTCTCCCCCTGCACCCTGTGTTACTGACTGTATCTGTACAGATGTTAATCCAGCTCCTTCACACTATCACTCAGTAACCCCTCTCCCCCAGCACCCTGTGTTACTGGCTGTATCTGTACTGATGTTAATCCAGCTCCCTCACACTGTCACTCAGTAACCCCTCTCCCTCCAGCACCCTGTGTTACTGACTGTATCTGTACTGATGTTAATCCAGCTCCCTCACACTGTCACTCAGTAACCCCTCTACCCAGCACCCTGTGTTACTGACTGTATCTGTACTGATGTTAATCCATCTTCCTCACACTGTCACTCAGTAACCCCTGTCCCCCAGCACCCTGTGTTCCTGACTGTATCTGTACTGATGTTAATCCATCTTCCTCACACTGTCACTCAGTAACCCCTGTCCCCCAGCACCCTGTGTTGCTGACTGTATCTGTACTGATGTTAATCCAGCTCCCTAAGACTGTCACTCAGTAACCCCTCTCCCCCAGCACCCTGTGTTACTGACTGTATCTGTACAGATGTAAATCCAGCTCCCTCACACTGTCACTCAGTAACCCCTCTCCCCCTGCACCCTGTGTTACTGACTGTATCTGCACTGATGTTAATCCAGCTCCCTCACACTGTCACTCAGTAACCCCTCTCACCCCAGCACCCAGTGTTACTGACTGTATCTGTACTGATGTTAATCCAGCCCCCTCAAACTGTCACTCAGTAACCCCTCTCCCCCAGCACTCTGTGTTACTGACTGTATCTGTACTGATGTTAATCCAGCCCCCTCACACTGTCACTCAGTAACTCCTCTCCCCCCAGCACCCTGTGTTACTGACTGTATCTGTCCTGATGTTAATCCAGCTCCCTCACACTGTCACTCAGTAACCCCATCCCCCAGCACCCTGTGTTACTGACTGTTTCTATACTGATGTTAATCCAGCTCCCTCACACTGTCACTCAGTAACCCCTCTCTCCCCAGCACCCTTTGTTACTGACTGTATCTGTACTGATGTTAATCCAGCTCCCTCACACTGTCACTCAGTAACCCCTCTCCTCCAGCACCCTGTGTTACTGACTGTATCTGTACTGATGTTAATCCAGCTCCCTCACACTGTCACTCAGTAACTCCTCTCCCCCCAAGCACCCTGTGTTACTGACTGTATCTGTCCTGATGTTAATCCAGCTCCCTCACACTGTCACTCAGTAACCCCATTCCCCAGCACCCTGTGTTACTGGCTGTATCTGTACTGATGTTAAACCAGCTCCCTCACACTGTCACTCAGTAAACCCTCTCCCCCCACACCCTGTGTTACTGACTGTGTCTGTACTGATGTTAATCCAGCCCCCTCACACTGTCACTCAGTAACCCCATTCCCCAGCACCCTGTGTTACTGACTGTATCTGTACTGATGTTAATCCAGCTCCCTCACACTGTCACACAGTAACCCCTCTCCCCCAGCACCCTGGGTTACTGGCTGTATCTGTACTGATGTTAATCCAGCTCCCTCACACTGTCACTCAGTAACCCCTCTCCCTCCAGCACCCTGTGTTACTGACTGTATCTGTACTGATGTTAATCCAGCTCCCTCACACTGTCACTCAGTAACCCCTCTACCCAGCACCCTGTGTTACTGACTGTATCTGTACTGATGTTAATCCATCTTCCTCACACTGTCACTCAGTAACCCCTGTCCCCCAGCACCCTGTGTTCCTGACTGTATCTGTACTGATGTTAATCCATCTTCCTCACACTGTCACTCAGTAACCCCTGTCCCCCAGCACCCTGTGTTGCTGACTGTATCTGTACTGATGTTAATCCAGCTCCCTAAGACTGTCACTCAGTAACCCCTCTCCCCCAGCACCCTGTGTTACTGACTGTATCTGTACAGATGTAAATCCAGCTCCCTCACACTGTCACTCAGTAACCCCTCTCCCCCTGCACCCTGTGTTACTGACTGTATCCTCACTGATGTTAATCCAGCTCCCTCACACTGTCACTCAGTAACCCCTCTCACCCCAGCACCCAGTGTTACTGACTGTATCTGTACTGATGTTAATCCAGCCCCCTCAAACTGTCACTCAGTAACCCCTCTCCCCCAGCACTCTGTGTTACTGACTGTATCTGTACTGATGTTAATCCAGCCCCCTCACACTGTCACTCAGTAACTCCTCTCCCCCCAGCACCCTGTGTTACTGACTGTATCTGTCCTGATGTTAATCCAGCTCCCTCACACTGTCACTCAGTAACCCCATCCCCCAGCACCCTGTGTTACTGACTGTTTCTATACTGATGTTAATCCAGCTCCCTCACACTGTCACTCAGTAACCCCTCTCTCCCCAGCACCCTTTGTTACTGACTGTATCTGTACTGATGTTAATCCAGCTCCCTCACACTGTCACTCAGTAACCCCTCTCCTCCAGCACCCTGTGTTACTGACTGTATCTGTACTGATGTTAATCCAGCTCCCTCACACTGTCACTCAGTAACTCCTCTCCCCCCAAGCACCCTGTGTTACTGACTGTATCTGTCCTGATGTTAATCCAGCTCCCTCACACTGTCACTCAGTAACCCCATTCCCCAGCACCCTGTGTTACTGGCTGTATCTGTACTGATGTTAAACCAGCTCCCTCACACTGTCACTCAGTAAACCCTCTCCCCCCACACCCTGTGTTACTGACTGTGTCTGTACTGATGTTAATCCAGCCCCCTCACACTGTCACTCAGTAACCCCATTCCCCAGCACCCTGTGTTACTGACTGTATCTGTACTGATGTTAATCCAGCTCCCTCACACTGTCACACAGTAACCCCTCTCCCCCAGCACCCTGGGTTACTGGCTGTATCTGTACTGATGTTAATCCAGCTCCCTCACACTGTCACTCAGTAACCCCTCTCCCCAGCACCTTGTGTTACTCACTGTATCTGTACTGATGTTAATCCAGCTCCCTCACACTGTCACTCAGTAACCTCTCTCCCCCAGCACCCTGTGTTACTGACTGTATCTGTACTGATGTTAATCCAGCTCGCTCACACTGTCACTCAGTAACCCCTCTCCCCAGCACCCTGTGTTACTGACTGTATTGGTACTGATGTTAATCCAGCTCCCTCACACTGTTACTCAGTAACCCCTCTCCCCAGCACCCTGTGTTACTGACTGTATCTGTACGGTGTTAATCCAGCTCCCTCACACTGTGACTCAGTAACCCCATCCCCCAGCACCCTGTGTTACTGACTGTGTCTGTACTGATGTTAATCCAGCTCCCTCACACTGTCACTCAGTAACCCCTCTCCCCCCAGCACCCTGCGTTACTGACTGTATCTGTACTGATGTTAATCCAGCTCCCTCACACTGTCACTCAGTAACCCCTCTCCCCCAGCACCCTGTGTTACTGACTGTATCTGTACTGATGTTAATCCAGCTCCCTCACACTGTCACTCAGTAAACCCTCTCCCCCCACACCCTGTGTTACTGACTGTGTCTGTACTGATGTTAATCCAGCTCCCTCACACTGTCACTCAGTAACCCCATCCCCCAGCACCCTGTGTTACTGACTGTTTCTATACTGATGTTAATCCAGCTCCCTCACACTGTCACTCAGTAACCCCTTTCCCCAGCACCCTGTGTTACTGACTGTATCTGTACTGATGTTAATCCAGCTCCCTCACACTGTCACTCAGTAACCCCTTCTCCCCCCAGCACCCTGTGTTACTGACTGTGTCTGTACTGATGTTAATCCAGCTCCCTCACACTGTCACTCAGTAACCCCTCTCCCCCAGCACCCTGTGTTACTGACTGTATCTGTACAGATGTTAATCCAGCTCCTTCACACTGTCACTCAGTAACCCCTCTCTCCCAGCACCCTGTGTTACTGACTGTGTCTGTACTGATGTTAATCCAGCTCCCTCACACTGTCACTCAGTAACCCCTCTCCCCAGCACCCTGTGTTACTGACTGTATCTGTACAGATGTTAATCCAGCTCCTTCACACTATCACTCAGTAACCCCTCTCCCCCAGCACCCTGTGTTACTGACTGTATCGGTACTGATGTTAATTCAGCTCACTCACACTGTCACTCAGTATCCCCTCTCCCCCAGCACCCTGTGTTACTGACTGTATCAGTACAGATGTTAATCCAGCTCCTTCACACTATCGCTCAGTAACCCCTCTCCCCCAGCACCCTGTGTTACTGACTATATCTGTGCTGATGTTAATCCAGCTCCCTCACACTGCCACTCAGTAACCCCTCTCCCCCTGCACCCTGTGTTACTGACTGTATCTGTACAGATGTTAATCCAGCTCCTTCACACTATCACTCAGTAACCCCTCTCCCCCAGCACCCTGTGTTACTGGCTGTATCTGTACTGATGTTAATCCAGCTCCCTCACACTGTCACTCAGTAACCCCTCTCCCTCCAGCACCCTGTGTTACTGACTGTATCTGTACTGATGTTAATCCAGCTCCCTCACACTGTCACTCAGTAACCCCTCTACCCAGCACCCTGTGTTACTGACTGTATCTGTACTGATGTTAATCCATCTTCCTCACACTGTCACTCAGTAACCCCTGTCCCCCAGCACCCTGTGTTCCTGACTGTATCTGTACTGATGTTAATCCATCTTCCTCACACTGTCACTCAGTAACCCCTGTCCCCCAGCACCCTGTGTTGCTGACTGTATCTGTACTGATGTTAATCCAGCTCCCTAAGACTGTCACTCAGTAACCCCTCTCCCCCAGCACCCTGTGTTACTGACTGTATCTGTACAGATGTAAATCCAGCTCCCTCACACTGTCACTCAGTAACCCCTCTCCCCCTGCACCCTGTGTTACTGACTGTATCTGCACTGATGTTAATCCAGCTCCCTCACACTGTCACTCAGTAACCCCTCTCACCCCAGCACCCAGTGTTACTGACTGTATCTGTACTGATGTTAATCCAGCCCCCTCAAACTGTCACTCAGTAACCCCTCTCCCCCAGCACTCTGTGTTACTGACTGTATCTGTACTGATGTTAATCCAGCCCCCTCACACTGTCACTCAGTAACTCCTCTCCCCCCAGCACCCTGTGTTACTGACTGTATCTGTCCTGATGTTAATCCAGCTCCCTCACACTGTCACTCAGTAACCCCATCCCCCAGCACCCTGTGTTACTGACTGTTTCTATACTGATGTTAATCCAGCTCCCTCACACTGTCACTCAGTAACCCCTCTCTCCCCAGCACCCTTTGTTACTGACTGTATCTGTACTGATGTTAATCCAGCTCCCTCACACTGTCACTCAGTAACCCCTCTCCTCCAGCACCCTGTGTTACTGACTGTATCTGTACTGATGTTAATCCAGCTCCCTCACACTGTCACTCAGTAACTCCTCTCCCCCCAAGCACCCTGTGTTACTGACTGTATCTGTCCTGATGTTAATCCAGCTCCCTCACACTGTCACTCAGTAACCCCATTCCCCAGCACCCTGTGTTACTGGCTGTATCTGTACTGATGTTAAACCAGCTCCCTCACACTGTCACTCAGTAAACCCTCTCCCCCCACACCCTGTGTTACTGACTGTGTCTGTACTGATGTTAATCCAGCCCCCTCACACTGTCACTCAGTAACCCCATTCCCCAGCACCCTGTGTTACTGACTGTATCTGTACTGATGTTAATCCAGCTCCCTCACACTGTCACACAGTAACCCCTCTCCCCCAGCACCCTGGGTTACTGGCTGTATCTGTACTGATGTTAATCCAGCTCCCTCACACTGTCACTCAGTAACCCCTCTCCCCAGCACCTTGTGTTACTCACTGTATCTGTACTGATGTTAATCCAGCTCCCTCACACTGTCACTCAGTAACCTCTCTCCCCCAGCACCCTGTGTTACTGACTGTATCTGTACTGATGTTAATCCAGCTCGCTCACACTGTCACTCAGTAACCCCTCTCCCCAGCACCCTGTGTTACTGACTGTATTGGTACTGATGTTAATCCAGCTCCCTCACACTGTTACTCAGTAACCCCTCTCCCCAGCACCCTGTGTTACTGACTGTATCTGTACGGTGTTAATCCAGCTCCCTCACACTGTGACTCAGTAACCCCATCCCCCAGCACCCTGTGTTACTGACTGTGTCTGTACTGATGTTAATCCAGCTCCCTCACACTGTCACTCAGTAACCCCTCTCCCCAGCACCCTGTGTTACTGACTGTATCTGTACAGATGTTAATCCAGCTCCTTCACACTATCACTCAGTAACCCCTCTCCCCCAGCACCCTGTGTTACTGACTGTATCGGTACTGATGTTAATTCAGCTCCCTCACACTGTCACTCAGTATCCCCTCTCCCCCAGCACCCTGTGTTACTGACTGTATCAGTACAGATGTTAATCCAGCTCCTTCACACTATCGCTCAGTAACCCCTCTCCCCCAGCACCCTGTGTTACTGACTATATCTGTGCTGATGTTAATCCAGCTCCCTCACACTGCCACTCAGTAACCCCTCTCCCCCTGCACCCTGTGTTACTGACTGTATCTGTACAGATGTTAATCCAGCTCCTTCACACTATCACTCAGTAACCCCTCTCCCCCAGCACCCTGTGTTACTGGCTGTATCTGTACTGATGTTAATCCAGCTCCCTCACACTGTCACTCAGTAACCCCTCTCCCTCCAGCACCCTGTGTTACTGACTGTATCTGTACTGATGTTAATCCAGCTCCCTCACACTGTCACTCAGTAACCCCTCTACCCAGCACCCTGTGTTACTGACTGTATCTGTACTGATGTTAATCCATCTTCCTCACACTGTCACTCAGTAACCCCTGTCCCCCAGCACCCTGTGTTCCTGACTGTATCTGTACTGATGTTAATCCATCTTCCTCACACTGTCACTCAGTAACCCCTGTCCCCCAGCACCCTGTGTTGCTGACTGTATCTGTACTGATGTTAATCCAGCTCCCTAAGACTGTCACTCAGTAACCCCTCTCCCCCAGCACCCTGTGTTACTGACTGTATCTGTACAGATGTAAATCCAGCTCCCTCACACTGTCACTCAGTAACCCCTCTCCCCCTGCACCCTGTGTTACTGACTGTATCTGCACTGATGTTAATCCAGCTCCCTCACACTGTCACTCAGTAACCCCTCTCACCCCAGCACCCAGTGTTACTGACTGTATCTGTCCTGATGTTAATCCAGCTCCCTCACACTGTCACTCAGTAACCCCATCCCCCAGCACCCTGTGTTACTGACTGTTTCTATACTGATGTTAATCCAGCTCCCTCACACTGTCACTCAGTAACCCCTCTCTCCCCAGCACCCTTTGTTACTGACTGTATCTGTACTGATGTTAATCCAGCTCCCTCACACTGTCACTCAGTAACCCCTCTCCTCCAGCACCCTGTGTTACTGACTGTATCTGTACTGATGTTAATCCAGCTCCCTCACACTGTCACTCAGTAACTCCTCTCCCCCCAAGCACCCTGTGTTACTGACTGTATCTGTCCTGATGTTAATCCAGCTCCCTCACACTGTCACTCAGTAACCCCATTCCCCAGCACCCTGTGTTACTGGCTGTATCTGTACTGATGTTAAACCAGCTCCCTCACACTGTCACTCAGTAAACCCTCTCCCCCCACACCCTGTGTTACTGACTGTGTCTGTACTGATGTTAATCCAGCCCCCTCACACTGTCACTCAGTAACCCCATTCCCCAGCACCCTGTGTTACTGACTGTATCTGTACTGATGTTAATCCAGCTCCCTCACACTGTCACACAGTAACCCCTCTCCCCCAGCACCCTGGGTTACTGGCTGTATCTGTACTGATGTTAATCCAGCTCCCTCACACTGTCACTCAGTAACCCCTCTCCCCAGCACCTTGTGTTACTCACTGTATCTGTACTGATGTTAATCCAGCTCCCTCACACTGTCACTCAGTAACCTCTCTCCCCCAGCACCCTGTGTTACTGACTGTATCTGTACTGATGTTAATCCAGCTCGCTCACACTGTCACTCAGTAACCCCTCTCCCCAGCACCCTGTGTTACTGACTGTATTGGTACTGATGTTAATCCAGCTCCCTCACACTGTTACTCAGTAACCCCTCTCCCCAGCACCCTGTGTTACTGACTGTATCTGTACGGTGTTAATCCAGCTCCCTCACACTGTGACTCAGTAACCCCATCCCCCAGCACCCTGTGTTACTGACTGTGTCTGTACTGATGTTAATCCAGCTCCCTCACACTGTCACTCAGTAACCCCTCTCCCCCCAGCACCCTGCGTTACTGACTGTATCTGTACTGATGTTAATCCAGCTCCCTCACACTGTCACTCAGTAACCCCTCTCCCCCAGCACCCTGTGTTACTGACTGTATCTGTACTGATGTTAATCCAGCTCCCTCACACTGTCACTCAGTAAACCCTCTCCCCCCACACCCTGTGTTACTGACTGTGTCTGTACTGATGTTAATCCAGCTCCCTCACACTGTCACTCAGTAACCCCATCCCCCAGCACCCTGTGTTACTGACTGTTTCTATACTGATGTTAATCCAGCTCCCTCACACTGTCACTCAGTAACCCCTCTCCCCAGCACCCTGTGTTACTGACTGTATCTGTACTGATGTTAATCCAGCTCCCTCACACTGTCACTCAGTAACCCCTTCTCCCCCCAGCACCCTGTGTTACTGACTGTGTCTGTACTGATGTTAATCCAGCTCCCTCACACTGTCACTCAGTACCCCCTCTCCCCCAGCACCCTGTATTACTGACTATCTGTACTGATGTTAATCCAGCTCCCTCACACTGTCACTCAGTAACCCCTCTCCCCAGCACCCTGTGTTACTGACTGTATCTGTACTGATGTTAATCCAGCTCCCTCACACGGTCACTCAGTAACCCCTCTTCCCCAGCACGCTGTATTACTGACTATCTGTACTGATGTTAATCCAGCTCCCTCACACTATCACTCAGTAACCCCTCTCTCCCAGCACCCTGTGTTACCGACTGTGTCTGTACTGATGTTAATCCAGCTCCCTCACACTGTCACTCAGTAACCCCTCTCCCCCAGCACCCTGTGCTACTGACTATCTGTGCTGATGTTAATCCAGCTCCCTCACACTGCCACTCAGTAACCCCTCTCCCCAGCACCCTGTGTTACTGACTGTATCGGTACTGATGTTAATCCAGCTCCCTCACACTGTCACTCAGTAACCCCTATCCCCCAGCACCCTGTGTTACTGACTGTATCTGTACTGATGTTAATCCAGCTCCCTCACACTGTCACTCAGTAACCCCCCTCTCCCCCCAGCACCCTGTGTTACTGACTGTATCTGTA
Organism: Scyliorhinus torazame; assembly: GCF_047496885.1. Lineage (NCBI taxonomy): Eukaryota > Metazoa > Chordata > Chondrichthyes > Carcharhiniformes > Scyliorhinidae > Scyliorhinus > Scyliorhinus torazame. The sequence goes on from NC_092711.1 coordinate 138,311,002, forward strand.
CTGGTGTTAATCCAGCTCCCTCACACTGTCACTCAGTAACCCCTCTCCCCCAGCACCCTGTGTTACTGACTGTATCTGTACTGATGTTAATCCAGCTCCCTCACACTGTTACTCAGTAACCCCTCTCCCCAGCACCCTGTGTTACTGACTGTATCTGTACTGATGTTAATCCAGCTCCCTCACACTGTCACTCAGTAACCCCCCTCTCCCCCCCAGCACCCTGTGTTACTGACTGTCTCTGTACTGATGTTAATCCAGCTCCCTCACACTGTCACTCAGTAACCCCTCTCCCCCAGCACCCTGTGTTAATGACTGTATCTGTACTGATGTTAATCCAGCTCCCTCACACTGTCACTCAGTAACCCCACTCCCCAGCACCCTGTGTTACTGACTGTATCTGTACTGATGTTAATCCAGCTCCCTCACACTGTCACTCAGTAACCCCTCTCCCCAGCACCTTGTGTTACTGACTGTATCTGTCCTGATGTTAATCCAGCTCCCTCACACTGTCACTCAGCAACCCCTCTCCCCCAGCACCCTGTGTTACTGACTGTATCTGTACTGATGTTAATCCAGCCCACTCACACTGTCACTCAGTAACCCCTCTCCCCCAGCACCCTGGGTTACTGGCTGTATCTGTACTGATGTTAATCCAGCTCCCTCACACTGTCACTCAGTAACCCCTCTCCCCCAGCACCCTGTGTTACTGACTGTGTCTGTACTGATGTTAATCCAGCTCCCTCACACTGTCACTCAGTAACCCCTCTCCCTCCAGCACCCTGTGTTACTGACTGTATCTGTACTGATGTTAATCCATCTTCCTCACACTGTCACTCAGTAACCCCTGTCCCCCAGCACCCTGTGTTCCTGACTGTACCTGTACTGATGTTAATCCAGCTCCCTCACACTGTCACTCAGTAACCCCATCCCCCAGCACCCTGTGTTACTGACTATATCTGTACTGATGTTAATCCAGCTCCCTCACACTGTCACTCAGTAACCTCTCTTCCCCAGCACCCTGTGTTACTGACTGTATCTGTACTGATGTTAATCCAGCTCCCTCACACTGTCACTCAGTAACCCCATCCCCCAGCACCCTGTGTTACTGACTGTATCTGCACTGATGTTAATCCAGCTCCCTCACACTGTCACTCAGTAACCCCTCTCACCCCAGCACCCAGTGTTACTGACTGTATCTGTACTGATGTTAATCCAGCTCCCTCACACTGTCACTCAGTAACCCCTCTCCCCCCCAGCACCCTGTGTTACTGACTGTATCTGTACTGATGTTAATCTAGCCCCCTCACACTGTCACTCAGTAACCCCTCTCCTCCAGCACCCTGTGTTACTGACTGTATCTGTACTGATGTTAATCCAGCCCCCTCACACTGTCACTCAGTAACCCCTATCCCCCAGCACCCTGTGTTACTGACTGTATCTGTACTGATGTTAATCCAGCTCCCTCACACTGTCACTCAGTAACCCCTTCTCCCCCCAGCACCCTGTGTTACTGACTGTGTCTGTACTGATGTTAATCCAGCTCCCTCACACTGTCACTCAGTACCCCCTCTCCCCCAGCACCCTGTATTACTGACTATCTGTACTGATGTTAATCCAGCTCCCTCACACTGTCACTCAGTAACCCCTCTCCCCAGCACCCTGAGTTACTGACTGTATCTGTACTGATGTTAATCCAGCTCCCTCACACGGTCACTCAGTAACCCCTCTTCCCCAGCACGCTGTATTACTGACTATCTGTACTGATGTTAATCCAGCTCCCTCACACTATCACTCAGTAACCCCTCTCTCCCAGCACCCTGTGTTACTGACTGTGTCTGTACTGATGTTAATCCAGCTCCCTCACACTGTCACTCAGTAACCCCTCTCCCCCAGCACCCTGTGCTACTGACTATCTGTGCTGATGTTAATCCAGCTCCCTCACACTGCCACTCAGTAACCCCTCTCCCCAGCACCCTGTGTTACTGACTGTATCGGTACTGATGTTAATCCAGCTCCCTCACACTGTCACTCAGTAACCCCTATCCCCCAGCACCCTGTGTTACTGACTGTATCTGTACTGATGTTAATCCAGCTCCCTCACACTGTCACTCAGTAACCCCTTCTCCCCCCAGCACCCTGTGTTACTGACTGTGTCTGTACTGATGTTAATCCAGCTCCCTCACACTGTCACTCAGTAACCCCTCTCCCCCCAGCACCCTGTGTTACTGACTGTATCTGTACTGATGTTAATCCAGCTCCCTCACACTATCACTCAGTAACCCCTCTCCCCCAGCACCCTGTATTACTGACTATTTGTACTGATGTGAATCCAGCTCCCTCACACTGTCACTCAGTAACCCCTCTCCCCAGCACCCTGTGTTACTGACTGTATCTGTACTGATGTTAATCCAGCTCCCTCACACGGTCACTCAGTAACCCCTCTCTCCAGCACCCTGTGTTACTGACTGTATCTGTACTGATGTAAATCCAGCTCCCTCACACGGTCACTCAGTAACCCCTCTCCCCAGCACCCTGTGTTACTGACTGTATCTGTACTGATGTTAATCCAGCTCCCTCACACTGTCACTCAGTAACCCCTCTTCCCCAGCACACTGTATTACTGACTATCTGTACTGATGTTAATCCAGCTCCCTCACACTATCACTCAGTAACCCCTCTCTCCCAGCACCCTGTGTTACTGACTGTATCTGTACTGATGTTAATCCAGCTCCTTCACACTATCACTCAGTAACCCCTCTCCCCCAGCACCCTGTGTTACTGACTGTGTCTGTACTGATGTTAATCCGGCTCCCTCACACTGTCACTCAGTAACCCCTCTCCCCCAGCACCCTGTGTTACTGACTGTATCTGTACAGATGTTAATCCAGCTCCTTCACACTATCACTCAGTAACCTCTCTCCCCAGCACCCTGTGTTACTGACTGTGTCTGTACTGATGTTAATCCAGCTCCCTCACACTGTCACTCAGTAACCACTCTCCCCCAGCACCCTGTGTTACTGACTGTATCTGTACAGATGTTAATCCAGCTCCTTCACACTATCACTCAGTAACCCCTCTCCCCCAGCACCCTGTGTTACTGACTGTGTCTGTACTGATGTTAATCCAGCTCCCTCACACTGTCACTCAGTAACCCCTCTCCCCCAGCACCCTGTGTTACTGACTGTATCTGTACAGATGTTAATCCAGCTCCTTCACACTGTCACTCAGTAACCCCTCTCTCCCAGCACCCTGTGTTACTGACTGTGTCTGTACTGATGTTAATCCAGCTCCCTCACACTGTCACTCAGTAACCCCTCTCCCCAGCACCCTGTGTTACTGACTGTATCTGTACAGATGTTAATCCAGCTCCTTCACACTATCACTCAGTAACCCCTCTCCCCCAGCACCCTGTGTTACTGACTGTATCGGTACTGATGTTAATTCAGCTCCCTCACACTGTCACTCAGTATCCCCTCTCCCCCAGCACCCTGTGTTACTGACTGTATCAGTACAGATGTTAATCCAGCTCCTTCACACTATCGCTCAGTAACCCCTCTCCCCCAGCACCCTGTGTTACTGACTATATCTGTGCTGATGTTAATCCAGCTCCCTCACACTGCCACTCAGTAACCCCTCTCCCCCTGCACCCTGTGTTACTGACTGTATCTGTACAGATGTTAATCCAGCTCCTTCACACTATCACTCAGTAACCCCTCTCCCCCAGCACCCTGTGTTACTGGCTGTATCTGTACTGATGTTAATCCAGCTCCCTCACACTGTCACTCAGTAACCCCTCTCCCTCCAGCACCCTGTGTTACTGACTGTATCTGTACTGATGTTAATCCAGCTCCCTCACACTGTCACTCAGTAACCCCTCTACCCAGCACCCTGTGTTACTGACTGTATCTGTACTGATGTTAATCCATCTTCCTCACACTGTCACTCAGTAACCCCTGTCCCCCAGCACCCTGTGTTCCTGACTGTATCTGTACTGATGTTAATCCATCTTCCTCACACTGTCACTCAGTAACCCCTGTCCCCCAGCACCCTGTGTTGCTGACTGTATCTGTACTGATGTTAATCCAGCTCCCTAAGACTGTCACTCAGTAACCCCTCTCCCCCAGCACCCTGTGTTACTGACTGTATCTGTACAGATGTAAATCCAGCTCCCTCACACTGTCACTCAGTAACCCCTCTCCCCCTGCACCCTGTGTTACTGACTGTATCTGCACTGATGTTAATCCAGCTCCCTCACACTGTCACTCAGTAACCCCTCTCACCCCAGCACCCAGTGTTACTGACTGTATCTGTACTGATGTTAATCCAGCCCCCTCACACTGTCACTCAGTAACTCCTCTCCCCCCAGCACCCTGTGTTACTGACTGTATCTGTCCTGATGTTAATCCAGCTCCCTCACACTGTCACTCAGTAACCCCATCCCCCAGCACCCTGTGTTACTGACTGTTTCTATACTGATGTTAATCCAGCTCCCTCACACTGTCACTCAGTAACCCCTCTCTCCCCAGCACCCTTTGTTACTGACTGTATCTGTACTGATGTTAATCCAGCTCCCTCACACTGTCACTCAGTAACCCCTCTCCTCCAGCACCCTGTGTTACTGACTGTATCTGTACTGATGTTAATCCAGCTCCCTCACACTGTCACTCAGTAACTCCTCTCCCCCCAAGCACCCTGTGTTACTGACTGTATCTGTCCTGATGTTAATCCAGCTCCCTCACACTGTCACTCAGTAACCCCATTCCCCAGCACCCTGTGTTACTGGCTGTATCTGTACTGATGTTAAACCAGCTCCCTCACACTGTCACTCAGTAAACCCTCTCCCCCCACACCCTGTGTTACTGACTGTGTCTGTACTGATGTTAATCCAGCCCCCTCACACTGTCACTCAGTAACCCCATTCCCCAGCACCCTGTGTTACTGACTGTATCTGTACTGATGTTAATCCAGCTCCCTCACACTGTCACACAGTAACCCCTCTCCCCCAGCACCCTGGGTTACTGGCTGTATCTGTACTGATGTTAATCCAGCTCCCTCACACTGTCACTCAGTAACCCCTCTCCCCAGCACCTTGTGTTACTCACTGTATCTGTACTGATGTTAATCCAGCTCCCTCACACTGTCACTCAGTAACCTCTCTCCCCCAGCACCCTGTGTTACTGACTGTATCTGTACTGATGTTAATCCAGCTCGCTCACACTGTCACTCAGTAACCCCTCTCCCCAGCACCCTGTGTTACTGACTGTATTGGTACTGATGTTAATCCAGCTCCCTCACACTGTTACTCAGTAACCCCTCTCCCCAGCACCCTGTGTTACTGACTGTATCTGTACGGTGTTAATCCAGCTCCCTCACACTGTGACTCAGTAACCCCATCCCCCAGCACCCTGTGTTACTGACTGTGTCTGTACTGATGTTAATCCAGCTCCCTCACACTGTCACTCAGTAACCCCTCTCCCCCCAGCACCCTGCGTTACTGACTGTATCTGTACTGATGTTAATCCAGCTCCCTCACACTGTCACTCAGTAACCCCGCTCCCCCAGCACCCTGTGTTACTGACTGTATCTGTACTGATGTTAATCCAGCTCCCTCACACTGTCACTCAGTAACCCCTCTCCCCAGCACCCTGTGTTACTGACTGTATCTGTACTGATGTTAATCCAGCTCCCTCACACTGTCACTCAGTAACCCCTTCTCCCCCCAGCACCCTGTGTTACTGACTGTGTCTGTACTGATGTTAATCCAGCTCCCTCACACTGTCACTCAGTACCCCCTCTCCCCCAGCACCCTGTATTACTGACTATCTGTACTGATGTTAATCCAGCTCCCTCACACTGTCACTCAGTAACCCCTCTCCCCAGCACCCTGTGTTACTGACTGTATCTGTACTGATGTTAATCCAGCTCCCTCACACGGTCACTCAGTAACCCCTCTTCCCCAGCACGCTGTATTACTGACTATCTGTACTGATGTTAATCCAGCTCCCTCACACTATCACTCAGTAACCCCTCTCTCCCAGCACCCTGTGTCACCGACTGTGTCTGTACTGATGTTAATCCAGCTCCCTCACACTGTCACTCAGTAACCCCTCTCCCCCAGCACCCTGTGCTACTGACTATCTGTGCTGATGTTAATCCAGCTCCCTCACACTGCCACTCAGTAACCCCTCTCCCCAGCACCCTGTGTTACTGACTGTATCGGTACTGATGTTAATCCAGCTCCCTCACACTGTCACTCAGTAACCCCTATCCCCCAGCACCCTGTGTTACTGACTGTATCTGTACTGATGTTAATCCAGCTCCCTCACACTGTCACTCAGTAACCCCTTCTCCCCCCAGCACCCTGTGTTACTGACTGTGTCTGTACTGATGTTAATCCAGCTCCCTCACACTGTCACTCAGTAACCCCTCTCCCCCCAGCACCCTGTGTTACTGACTGTATCTGTACTGATGTTAATCCAGCTCCCTCACACTATCACTCAGTAACCCCTCTCCCCCAGCACCCTGTATTACTGACTATCTGTACTGATGTTAATCCAGCTCCCTCACACTGTCACTCAGTAACCCCTCTCCCCAGCACCCTGTGTTACTGACTGTATCTGTACTGATGTTAATCCAGCTCCCTCACACGGTCACTCAGTAACCCATCTCTCCAGCACCCTGTGTTACTGACTGTATCTGTACTGATGTAAATCCAGCTCCCTCACACGGTCACTCAGTAACCCCTCTCCCCAGCACCCTGTGTTACTGACTGTATCTGTACTGATGTTAATCCAGCTCCCTCACACTGTCACTCAGTAACCCCTCTTCCCCAGCACGCTGTATTACTGACTGTATCTGTACAGATGTTAATCCAGCTCCTTCACACTATCACTCAGTAACCCCTCTCCCCCAGCACCCTGTGTTACTGACTGTATCGGTACTGATGTTAATTCAGCTCCCTCACACTGTCACTCAGTATCCCCTCTCCCCCAGCACCCTGTGTTACTGACTGTATCAGTACAGATGTTAATCCAGCTCCTTCACACTATCGCTCAGTAACCCCTCTCCCCCAGCACCCTGTGTTACTGACTATATCTGTGCTGATGTTAATCCAGCTCCCTCACACTGCCACTCAGTAACCCCTCTCCCCCAGCACCCTGTGTTACTGACTGTATCTGTACAGATGTTAATCCAGCTCCTTCACACTATCACTCAGTAACCCCTCTCCCCCAGCACCCTGTGTTACTGGCTGTATCTGTACTGATGTTAATCCAGCTCCCTCACACTGTCACTCAGTAACCCCTCTCCCTCCAGCACCCTGTGTTACTGACTGTATCTGTACTGATGTTAATCCAGCTCCCTCACACTCAGTAACCCCTCTACCCAGCACCTTGTGTTACTGACTGTATCTGTACTGATGTTAATCCATCTTCCTCACACTGTCACTCAGTAACCCCTGTCCCCCAGCACCCTGTGTTGCTGACTGTATCTGTACTGATGTTAATCCAGCTCCCTAAGACTGTCACTCAGTAACCCCTCTCCCCCAGCACCCTGTGTTACTGACTGTATCTGTACAGATGTAAATCCAGCTCCCTCACACTGTCACTCAGTAACCCCTCTCCCCCTGCACCCTGTGTTACTGACTGTATCTGCACTGATGTTAATCCAGCTCCCTCACACTGTCACTCAGTAACCCCTCTCCTCCAGCACCCTGTGTTACTGACTGTATCTGTACTGATGTTAATCCAGCTCCCTCACACTGTCACTCAGTAACTCCTCTCCCCCCAAGCACCCTGTGTTACTGACTGTATCTGTCCTGATGTTAATCCAGCTCCCTCACACTGTCACTCAGTAACCCCATTCCCCAGCACCCTGTGTTACTGGCTGTATCTGTACTGATGTTAAACCAGCTCCCTCACACTGTCACTCAGTAAACCCTCTCCCCCCACACCCTGTGTTACTGACTGTGTCTGTACTGATGTTAATCCAGCCCCCTCACACTGTCACTCAGTAACCCCATTCCCCAGCACCCTGTGTTACTGACTGTATCTGTACTGATGTTAATCCAGCTCCCTCACACTGTCACTCAGTAACCCCATCCCCCAGCACCCTGTGTTACTGACTGTTTCTATACTGATGTTAATCCAGCTCCCTCACACTGTCACTCAGTAACCCCTCTCCCCAGCACCCTGTGTTACTGACTGTATCTGTACTGATGTTAATCCAGCTCCCTCACACTGTCACTCAGTAACCCCTCTCCCCAGCACCCTGTGTTACTGACTGTATCGGTACTGATGTTAATCCAGCTCCCTCACACTTTTACTCAGTAACCCCTCTCCCCCAGCACCCTGTGTTACTGACTGTATCTGTACTGATGTTAATCCAGCTCCCTCATACTGTCACTCAGTAACCCCCCTCTCCCCAGCACCCTGTGTTACTGACTGTATCTGTACTGATGTTGATCCAGCTCCCTCACACTGTCACTCAGTAACCCCTCTCCCCCAGCACCCTGTGCTACTGACTGTATCTGTACTCATGTTAATCCAGCTCCCTCACACTGTCACTCAGTAACCCCTCTACCCAGCACCCTGTGTTACTGACTGTATCTGTACTGATGTTAATCCATCTCCCTCACACTGTCACTCAGTAACCCCTGTCCCCCAGCACCCTGTGTTCCTGACTGTACCTGTACTGATGTTAATCCAGCTCCCTCACACTGTCACTCAGTAACCCCTCTCCCCAGCACCCTGTGTTACTGACTGTATCTGTACTGATGTTAATCCAGCTCCCTCACACTGCCACTCAGTAACCCCTCTCCCCCAGCACCCTGTGTTACTGACTGTATCTGTACAGATGTTAATCCAGCTCCTTCACACGATCACTCAGTAACCCCTCTCCCCCAGCACCCTGTGTTACTGGCTGTATCTGTACTGATGTTAATCCAGCTCCCTCACACTGTCACTCAGTAACCCCTCTCCCTCCAGCACCCTGTGTTACTGACTGTATCTGTACTGATGTTAATCCAGCTCCCTCACACTGTCACTCAGTAACCCCTCTACCCAGCACCTTGTGTTACTGACTGTATCTGTACTGATGTTAATCTATCTTCCTCACACTGTCACTCAGTAACCCCTGTCCCCCAGCACCCTGTGTTACTGACTGTATCTGTACAGATGTAAATCCAGCTCCCTCACACTGTCACTCAGTAACCCCTCTCCCCCTGCACCCTGTGTTACTGACTGTATCTGCACTTATGTTAATCCAGCTCCCTCACACTGTCACTCAGTAACCCCTCTCACCCCAGCACCCAGTGTTACTGACTGTATCTGTACTGATGTTAATCCAGCCCCCTCACACTGTCACTCAGTAACTCCTCTCCCCCCAGCACCCTGTGTTACTGACTGTATCTGTCCTGATGTTAATCCAGCTCCCTCACACTGTCACTCAGTAACCCCATCCCCCAGCACCCTGTGTTACTGACTGTTTCTATACTGATGTTAATCCAGCTCCCTCACACTGTCACTCAGTAACCCCTCTCTCCCCAGCACCCTGTGTTACTGACTGTATCTGTACTGATGTTAATCCAGCTCCCTCACACTGTCACTCAGTAACCCCTCTCCTCCAGCACCCTGTGTTACTGACTGTATCTGTACTGATGTTAATCCAGCTCCCTCACACTGTCACTCAGTAACTCCTCTCCCCCCAAGCACCCTGTGTTACTGACTGTATCTGTCCTGATGTTAATCCAGCTCCCTCACACTGTCACTCAGTAACCCCATTCCCCAGCACCCTGTGTTACTGGCTGTATCTGTACTGATGTTAAACCAGCTCCCTCACACTGTCACTCAGTAAACCCTCTCCCCCCACACCCTGTGTTACTGACTGTGTCTGTACTGATGTTAATCCAGCCCCCTCACACTGTCACTCAGTAACCCCATTCCCCAGCACCCTGTGTTACTGACTGTATCTGTACTGATGTTAATCCAGCTCCCTCACACTGTCACTCAGTAACCCCATCCCCCAGCACCCTGTGTTACTGACTGTTTCTATACTGATGTTAATCCAGCTCCCTCACACTGTCACTCAGTAACCCCTCTCCCCAGCACCCTGTGTTACTGACTGTATCTGTACTGATGTTAATCCAGCTCCCTCACACTGTCACTCAGTAACCCCTCTCCCCAGCACCCTGTGTTACTGACTGTATCGGTACTGATGTTAATCCAGCTCCCTAACACTTTTACTCAGTAACCCCTCTCCCCCAGCACCCTGTGTTACTGACTGTATCTGTACTGATGTTAATCCAGCTCCCTCACACTGTCACTCAGTAACCCCCCTCTCCCCAGCACCCTGTGTTACTGACTGTATCTGTACTGATGTTGATCCAGCTCCCTCACACTGTCACTCAGTAACCCCTCTCCCCCAGCACCCTGTGTTACTGACTGTATCTGTACTCATATTAATCCAGCTCCCTCACACTGTCACTCAGTAACCCCTCTACCCAGCACCCTGTGTTACTGACTGTATCTGTACTGATGTTAATCCATCTCCCTCACACTGTCACTCAGTAACCCCTGTCCCCCAGCACCCTGTGTTCCTGACTGTACCTGTACTGATGTTAATCCAGCTCCCTCACACTGTCACTCAGTAACCCCTCTCCCCAGCACCCTGTGTTACTGACTGTATCTGTACTGATGTTAATCCAGCTCCCTCACACTGTCACTCAGTAACCCCATCCCCCAGCACCCTGTGTTACTGACTGTATCTGTTCTGATGTTAATCCAGCTCCCTCACACTATCACTCAGTAACCACTCACTCCCAGCACCCTGTGTTGCTGACTGTATCTGTACTGATGTTAATCCAGCTCCCTCACACTATCACTCAGTAACCTCTCTCCCCCAGCACCCTGTGTTACTGACTGTATCTGTACTGATGTTAATCCAGCTCCCTCACACTGTCACTCAGTAACCCCATCCCCCAGCACGCTGTGTTACTGACTGTATCTGTACTGATGTTAATCCAGCTCCCTCACACTATCACTCAGTAACCACTCACTCCCAGCACCCTGTGTTGCTGACTGTATCTGTACTGATGTTAATCCAGCTCCCTCACACTGTCACTCAGTAACCCCTCTCCCCCAGCACCCTGTGTTACTGACTGTATCTGTACTGATGTAAATCCAGCTCCCTCACACTGTCACTCAGTAACCCCTCTCCCCCTGCACCCTGTGTTACTGACTGTATCTGTACTGATGTTAATCTAGCCCCCTCACACTGTCACTCAGTAACCCCTCTCCTCCAGCACCCTGTGTTACTGACTGTATCTGTACTGATGTTAATCCAGCCCCCTCACACTGTCACTCAGTAACCCCTATCCCCCAGCACCCTGTGTTACTGACTGTATCTGTACTGATGTTAATCCAGCTCCCTCACACTGTCACTCAGTAACCCCTTCTCCCCCCAGCACCCTGTGTTACTGACTGTGTCTGTACTGATGTTAATCCAGCTCCCTCACACTGTCACTCAGTAACCCCTCTCCCCCAGCACCCTGTATTACTGACTATCTGTACTGATGTTAATCCAGCTCCCTCACACTGTCACTCAGTAACCCCTCTCCCCCAGCACCCTGTGTTACTGACTGTATCTGTACTGATGTTAATCCAGCTCCCTCACACGGTCACTCAGTAACCCCTCTTCCCCAGCACGCTGTATTACTGACTATCTGTACTGATGTTAATCCAGCTCCCTCACACTATCACTCAGTAACCCCTCTCTCCCAGCACCCTGTGTTACTGACTGTGTCTGTACTGATGTTAATCCAGCTCCCTCACACTGTCACTCAGTAACCCCTCTCCCCCCAGCACCCTGTGTTACTGACTGTATCTGTACTGATGTTAATCCAGCTCCCTCACACTGTCACTCAGTAACCCCTCTCCCCCCAGCACCCTGTGTTACTGACTGTATCTGTACTGATGTTAATCCAGCTCCCTCACACTGTCACTCAGTAACCCCTCTACCCAGCACCCTGTGTTACTGACTGTATCTGTACTGATGTTAATCCATCTTCCTCACACTGTCACTCAGTAACCCCTGTCCCCCAGCACCCTGTGTTCCTGACTGTATCTGTACTGATGTTAATCCATCTTCCTCACACTGTAACTCAGTAACCCCTGTCCCCCAGCACCCTGTGTTGCTGACTGTATCTGTACTGATGTTAATCCAGCTCCCTAAGAGTGTCACTCAGTAACCCCTCTCCCCCAGCACCCTGTGTTACTGACTGTATCTGTACAGATGTAAATCCAGCTCCCTCACACTGTCACTCAGTAACCCCTCTCCCCCTGCACCCTGTGTTACTGACTGTATCTGTACTGATGTTAATCCAGCTCCCTCACACTGTCACTCAGTAACTCCTCTCTCCAGCACCCTGTGTTACTGACTGTATCTGTACTGATGTTAATCCAGCTCCCTCACACTGTCACTCAGTAACTCCTCTCCCCCCAGCACCCTGTGTTACTGACTGTATCTGTCCTGATGTTAATCCAGCTCCCTCACACTGTCACTCAGTAACCCCATCCCCCAGCACCCTGTGTTACTGACTGTTTCTATACTGATGTTAATCCAGCTCCCTCACACTGTCACTCAGTAACCCCTCTCTCCCCAGCACCCTGTGTTACTGACTGTATCTGTACTGATGTTAATCCAGCTCCCTCACACTGTCACTCAGTAACCCCTCTCCTCCAGCACCCTGTGTTACTGACTGTATCTGTACTGATGTTAATCCAGCTCCCTCACGCTGTCACTCAGTAACTCCTCTCCCCCCAAGCACCCTGTGTTACTGACTGTATCTGTCCTGATATTAATCCAGCTCCCGCACACTGTCACTCAGTAACCCCTCTCTCCAGCACCCTGTGTTACTGACTGTATCTGTACTGGTGTTAATCCAGCTCCCTCACACTGTCACTCAGTAACCCCTCTCCCCCAGCACCCTGTGTTACTGACTGTATCTGTACTGATGTTAATCCAGCTCCCTCACACTGTCACTCAGTAACCCCTCTCCCCCCAGCACACTGTGTTACTGACTGTATCTGTCCTGATGTTAATCCAGCTCCCTCACACTGTCACTCAGTAACCCCTCTCTCCAGCACCCTGTGTTACTGACTGTATCTGTACTGGTGTTAATCCAGCTCCCTCACACTGTCACTCAGTAACCCCTCTCCCCCAGCACCCTGTGTTACTGACTGTATCTGTACTGATGTTAATCCAGCTCCCTCACACTGTCACTCAGTAACCCCTCTCCCCCAGAACCCTGTGTTACTGACTGTATCTGTACTGATGTTAATCCAGCTCCCTCACACTGTCACTCAGTAACCCCTCTCCCCCAGCACCCTGTGTTACTGACTGTATCTGTACTGATGTTAATCCAGCTCCCTCACATTGTCACTCAGTAACCCCATCCCCCAGCACCCTGTGTTACTGACTGTATCTATACTGATGTTAATCCAGCTCCCTCACACTGTCACTCAGTAACCCCTCTCCCCAGCACCCTGTGTTACTGACTGTATCGGTACTGATGTTAATCCAGCTCCCTCACACTGTTACTCAGTAACCCCTCTCCCCCAGCACCCTGTGTTACTGACTGTATCTGTACTGATGTTAATCCAGCTCCCTCACACTGTCACTCAGTAACCCCTCTCCCCAGCACCCTGTGTTACTGACTGTATCGGTACTGATGTTAATCCAGCTCCCTCACACTGTTACTCAGTAACCCCTCTCCCCCAGCACCCTGTGTTACTGACTGTATCTGTACTGATGTTAATCCAGCTCCCTCACACTGTCACTCAGTAACCCCCCTCTCCCCAGCACCCTGTGTTACTGACTGTATCTGTACTGATGTTGATCCAGCTCCCTCACACTGTCACTCAGTAACCCCTCTCCCCCCAGCACCCTGTGTTACTGACTGTCTCTGTACTGATGTTAATCCATCTCCCTCACACTGTCACTCAGTAACCCCTCTCCCCCAGCACCCTGTATTACTGACTATCTGTACTGATGTTAATCCAGCTCCCTCACACTGTCACTCAGTAACCCCTCTCCCCCAGCACCCTGTGTTACTGACTGTATCTGTACTCATGTTAATCCAGCTCCCTCACACTGTCACTCAGTAACCCCTCTACCCAGCACCCTGTGTTACTGACTGTATCTGTACTGATGTTAATCCATCTTCCTCACACTGTCACTCAGTAACCCCTGTCCCCCAGCACCCTGTGTTCCTGACTGTACCTGTACTGATGTTAATCCAGCTCCCTCACACTGTCACTCAGTAACCCCTCTCCCCCAGCACCCTGTGTTACTGACTGTATCTGTACTGATGTTAATCCAGCTCCCTCACACTGTCACTCAGTAACCCCATCCCCCAGCACCCTGTGTTACTGACTGTATCTGTACTGATGTTAATCCAGCTCCCTCACACTGTCACTCAGTAACCCCTCTCCCCCAGCACCCTGTTTTCCTGACTGTATCTGTACTGATGTTAATCCAGCTCCCTCACACTGTCACTCAGTAACCCCCCTCCCCCAGCACCCTGTGTTACTGACTGTATCTGTACTGATGTTAATCCAGCTCCCTCACACTGTTACTCAGTAACCCCCCTCCCCCAGCACCCTGTGTTACTGACTGTATCTGTACTGATGTTAATCCAGCTCCCTCACACTGTTACTCAGTAACCCCCCTCCCCCAGCACCCTGTGTTACTGACTGTATCGGTACTGATGTTAATCCAGCTCCCTCACACTGTCACTCAGTAACCCCTCTCTCCCCAGTACCCTGTGTTACTGACTGTATCGGTACTGATGTTAATCCAGCTCCCTCACACTGTCACTCAGTAACCCCTCTCCCTCCAGCACCCTGTGTTACTGACTGTATCTGTACTGATGTTAAACCAGCTCCCTCACACTGTCACTCAGTAGCCCCTCTCCCCCAGCACCCTGTGTTACTGACTCTGTCTGTACTGATGTTAATCCAGCTCCCTCACACTTTCACTCAGTAACCCCTCTCCCCCAGCACCCTGTGTTACTGACTGTATCTGTACTGATGTTAATCCAGCTCCCTCACACTGTCACTCAGTAACCCCTCTCCCCCCAGCACCCTGTGTTACTGACTGTATCTGTACTGATGTTAATGCAGCTCCCTCACACTGTCACTCAGTAACCCCTCTCCCCCAGCACCCTGTGTTACTGACTGTATCTGTACTGATGTTAATCCAGCCCCCTCACACTGTCACTCAGTAACCCCTCTCCCCAGCACCTTGTGTTACTCACTATTTGTACTGATGTTAATCCAGCTCCCTCACACTGTCACTCAGTAACCCCTCTCCCCCAGCACCCTGTGTTACTGACTGTGTCTGTACTGATGTTAATCCAGCTCCCTCACACTGTCACTCAGTAACCCCTCTCCCCCAGCACCCTGTGTTACTGACTGTATCTGTACTGATGTTAATCCAGCTCCCTCACACTGTCACTCAGTAACCCCTGTACCCAGCACCCTGTGTTACTGACTGTATCTGTCCTGATGTTAATGCAGCTCCCTCACACTGTCACTCAGTAACCCCTGTCCCCCAGCACCCTGTGTTCCTGACTGTCCCTGTACTGATGTTAATCCAGCTCCCTGACACTGTCACTCAGTAACCCCTCTCCCTCCAGCACCCTGTGTTACTGACTGTATCTGTACTGTGCGGAGTCTGCACGTCCTCCCCGTGTCTGCGTGGGTTTCCTCCGGGTGCTCCGGTTTCCTCCCACAGTCCAAAGATGTGCGGGTTAGGTGAATTGGCCAATGATAAATTGCCCTTAATGTCCAAATTGCCCTTGGTGTTGGGTGGAGGTGTTGAGTTTGGGTAGGGTGCTCTTTCCAAGAGCTGGTGCAGACTCAGGGGGCCGAATGGCCTCCTTCTGCACTGTAGATTCAATGATAATCTATGATTAATCTAGGACAATGGTTCGGCACAACATCGTGGGCCGAAGGGCCTGTTCTGTGCTGTATTTTCTATGTTCTATGTTCTATGTTCTATGATGTTAATCCAGCTCCCTCACACTGTCACTCAGTAACCCCTCTCCCCCCAGCACCCTGTGTTACTGACTGTATCTGTACTGATGTTAATCCAGCTCCCTCACACTGTCACTCAGTAACCCCTCTCCCCCAGCACCCTGTGTTACTGACTGTATCTGTACTGATATTAATCCAGCTCCCTCACACTGTCACTCAGTAACCCCTCTCCCCCAGCACCCAGTGTTACTGACTGTATCTGTACTGATGTTAATCCAGCTCCCTCACACTGTCACTCAGTAACCCCTCTCTCCCAGCACCCTGTGTTACTGACTGTATCTGTACTGATGTTAATCCAGCTCCCTCACACTGTCACTCAGTAAACCCTCTCCCCCAGCACCCTGTGTTCCTGACTGTATCTGTACTGATGTTAATCCAGCTCCCTCACACTGTCACTCAGTAACCCCTCTCCCCCCAGCACCCTGTGTTACTGACTGTATCTGTACTGATGTTAATCCAGCTCTCTCTCACTGTCACTCAGTAAACCCCTCTCCCCCAGCACCGTGTTAATGACTGTATCTGTACTGATGTTAATCCAGCTCCCTCACACTGTCACTCAGTAACCCCTCTCCCCCAGCACCCTGTGTTACTGACTGTATCTGTACTGATGTTAATCCAGCTCCCTCACACTGTCACTCAGTAACCCCTCTCTCCCCAGCACCCTGTGTTACTGACTGTATCCGTACTGATGTTAATCCAGCTCCCTCACACTGTCACTCAGTAAACCCTCTCTCCCCAGCACCCTTTGTTACTGACTATCTGTACTGATGTTAATCCAGCTCCCTCACACTATCACTCAGTAACCCCTCTCCCACCAGCACCCTGTGATACTGACTGTATCTGTACTGATGTTAATCCAGCTCCCTCACACTGTCACTCAGTAACCCCTCTCCCCCCAGCACCCTGTGTTACTGACTGTATCTGTACTGATGTTAATCCAGCTCCCTCACACTGTCACTCAGTAACCCCTCTCCCCCAGCACCCTGTGTTACTGACTGTATCTGTACTGATGTTAATCCAGCTCCTTCACACTGTCACTCAGTAACCCCTCTCTCCCAGCACCCTGTGTTACTGACTGTATCTGTACTGATGTTAATCCAGCTCCCTCACACTGTCACTCAGTAATCCCTCTCCCCCAGCACCCTGTGTTACTGACTGTATCTGTACTGATGTTAATCCAGCTCCCTCACACTGTCACTCAGTAACCCCTCTCCCCAGCACCCTGTGTTACTGACTGTAGCTGTACTGATGTTAATCCAGCTCCCTCACACTGTCACTCAGTAACCCCTCTCCCCCAGCACCCTGTGTTACTGACTGTATCTGTGCTGATGTTAAATCAGCTCCCTCACACTGTCACTCAGTAACTTGTCCCCCCAGCACCCTGTGTTACTGACTGTATCTGTACTGATGTTAATCCAGCTCCCTCACACGTCACTCAGTAACCCCTCTCCCCCCAGCACCCTGTGTTACTGACTCTATCTGTACTGATGTTAATCCAGCTCCCTCACACTGTCACTCAGTAACCCCTCTCCCCCAGCACCCTGTGTTACTGACTGTATCTGTACTGATGTTAATCCAGCTCCTTCACACTGTCACTCAGTAACCCCTCTCTCCCAGCACCCTGTGTTACTGACTGTACCTGTACTGATGTTAATCCAGCTCCCTCACACTGTCACTCAGTAACCCCTCTCCCCCAGCACCCTGTGTTACTGACTGTATCTGTACTGATGTTAATCCAGCTCCCTCACACTGTCACTCAGTAACCCCTCTCCCCCCAGCACCCTGTGTTCCTGACTGTATCTGTACTGATGTTAATCCAGCTCCCTCACACTGTCACTCAGTAACCCCTCTGCCCCCAGCACGCTGTGTTACTGACTGTGTCTGTACTGATGTTAATCCAGCTCCCTCACACTGTTACTCAGTAACCCCTCTCCCCCCAGCACCCTGTGTTACTGACTGTATCTGTACTGATGTTAATCCAGCTCCCTCACACTGTCACTCAGTAACCCCTCTCCCCCCTGCATCCTGTGTTACTGACTGTAACTGTACTGATGTTAATCCAGCTCCCTCACACTGTCACTCAGTAAACCCTCTCCCCCAGCACCCTGTGTTACTGACTGTGTCTGTACTGATGTTAATCCAGCTCCCTCACACTGTCACTCAGTAACACCTCTCCCCCAGCACCCTGTGTTACTGACTGTATCTGTACTGATGTTAATCCAGCTCCCTCACACTGTCACTCAGTAACTCCTCTCTCCCCCAGCACCCTGTGTTACTGACTGTTTCTGTCCTGATGTTAATCCAGCTCCCTCACACTGTCACTCAGTAACCCCTCTCCCCCAGCACCCTGTGTTACTGACTGTATCTGTACTGATGTTAATCCAGCTCCCTCACACTGTCACTCAGTAACCCCTCTCCCCCAGCACCCTGTGTTACTGACTGTGTCTGTACTGATGTTAATCCAGCTCCCTCACACTATCACTCAGTAACCCCTCTCCCCCAGCACCCTGTGTTACTGACTGTGTCTGTACTGATGTTAATCCAGCCTCCTCACACTATCACTCAGTAACACCTCTCCCCCAGCACCCTGTGTTACTGACTGTGTCTGTACTGATGTTAATCCAGCTCTCTCACACTGTCACTCAGTAAACCCTCTCTCCCTATGCGCCCTCGGAGGAGTGATCTGGAGTGTTGGTAGCTGCTTGCTTGTGCGAAGCGGGTGCGGGGTTCATGGGCACGGGGTTCACGCACACGGGGTTCACGGGCACGGCTACTGGTGACGGTGTCGCCGTTTTGCTTTTCAGAAGTGTTCCGACCCCGTGTGCCTCCTGAAGGATACCCTGCACGCCCACCATCCTCGCGATTGTCTCTTCTACCTCCGCGACTGGCCCGTGATCAGACTGCAGAGCCTGCTAAAGGTGACACTGGCAGGCGGCGACGGTGTGGTGTCATCGGGCGATGGGGACGGAGACGGCGGGAAGTGGGACGGAGTCAGGGATGGCACGCGGCAATTGTTGGGAATGGGAAATGGGACCTGAGGGCCGAGGCAGGTTGGGAAGCTGGGACTGAGGGAGGGCCGATGTGATGGGCAGGAGGTGGATGGTGAACGAGGGGGTGGCGGATGGCCACTGTAGAGGGCAAGTCAAGCGTCGGGACGGACAGGTTGGAGGATGGGAGTGATGCATCATGGGAGGGTGACCGAGGTGGGGTGGGGCCAGCAAGGTTTGGTGTGAGCAGAGGAAGGCGGAGGGCAAGTGAGGTGGCGGAAATAAACGCGTTGTGCCAGGAGGGTGTGCCAGAGGGGCAGGATGGGTGGGGGCGAGTGCGAGAGCGACTGTGCCAGAGGGAGCAGGCAGCTCATTGCTCCGAGCTTCGGTGAGCAGAGAGGCCGATCTCGGGGATCCTTTGACCTCTGCCAATGGGCTCCACGTTAATTTTGAATATGTTTTCATTCTTCCTCTCTCTTGCAGAACAACAACGTGAACTTTGACACAGACCCTCCAGTCGGAGCTGAGCCCACACCGGGAGGTCAGTGAGGTTTTCTGTTGAAGCTCCACACCGTTCCAGGGTCACCGATCTCCTTAATCTCCTGCCCCCCTCCGCCCTCACCTCCAGCAGTCAGTCGCGTTATGAGCCAGGGTTTAGAAAACTCCAAAGTATATCATGGAGTTCACCTGACCTACAATTGGTTATTGATTTTGGTTCCGATGAGCACAAGGGCTGCCTTTCAGGTGTTATTCAACAGAGGCCTTAAGCACTTTTAATCAAAACAAGCTTTATTCTACGAATTTAGTTAACATTTTTATAAACACACACAGTAAGCATTTTTATCAATTACAAACATAAATACCCCACACAGCTACAGGAATCTATGTATAACCCTAAATAAATTCCCCCCTTTAACTGTTCCAATTTAATAACAAGATCCCATAAACCAGTACCTCCTGTTCAAAGGTGTGGCCCAGCACACTGCACTCTTACTGGTATGAGACTTGTTATTGATGCTCTGTTCCCCTCTTCAAACAGCAGGTTTGAATTCCTCCCAGAAAGCAATTATCTCTTTTAAGTTATCGCGCAGTCTGGAAACAGCTTTTAAAATGAAGATAGAGAAACACTTCTTTCAACCTGTGCAGTTCAAACCAGTCCAGAACCTCAAAACAAAAGTAAAAAGCAGAGCCACAGCCCAGCTCCACCCACACAATGACATCACTGAAGCCATGTGATAAGCCAAAATCATTTATTTAAAGGGACACTCCCGTGACATTTGCCCACGGCCTAAATATGCCCCTTCCTCTAGTTTTTTTCTCTCTTTCTCTGTCCCTCGCCTCGTGTCATCTCCTCCAAGCTCATTTGGTCACGTGAGACTCACCCTTGATCTTTTTCCCCCCTAATTCAGGTCACTCAACTTCACGCCTGGGCCTCCTGCGTTGAAGTAATTCTCCCATTAGTGCGTTGCACCTCTTGCCTTTAACTCTGTGCTCTCAAATGAGCATAAGGTTTAGGAGCAGGAGCACAGGCCATTCGTCCCCTCGAGCCTGCTTCTCTGTCCAGTAGGTTCACGGCTAACCTGATTGTAACTTGAACCCTACACATTCATGTCTACCCATGCCATGACCTTTCGCCCCCGCCATGACCTTTCGCCCCCGCCATGACCTTTCGCCCCCGCCATGACCTTTCGCCCCCGCCATGACCTTTCGCCCCCGCCATGACCTTTCGCCCCCGCCATGACCTTTCGCCCCCGCCATGACCTTTCGCCCCCGCCATGGCCTTTCGCCCCCGCCATGACCTTTCGCCCCCGCCATGGCCTTTCGCCCCCGCCATGGCCTTTCGCCCCCGCCATGGCCTTTCGCCCCCGCCATGGCCTTTCGCCCCCGCCATGGCCTTTCGCCCCCGCCATGGCCTTGCGCCCCCGCCATGGCCTTGCGCCCCCGCCATGGCCTTGCGCCCCCGCCATGGCCTTGCGCCCCCGCCATGGCCTTGCGCCCCCGCCATGGCCTTGCGCCCCCGCCATGGCCTTGCGCCCCCGCCATGGCCTTGCGCCCCCGCCATGGCCTTGCGCCCCCGCCATGGCCTTGCGCCCCCGCCATGGCCTTGCGCCCCCGCCATGGCCTTGCGCCCCCGCCATGGCCTTGCGCCCCCGCCATGGCCTTGCGCCCCCGCCATGGCCTTGCGCCCCCGCCATGGCCTTGCGCCCCCGCCATGGCCTTGCGCCCCCGCCATGGCCTTGCGCCCCCGCCATGGCCTTGCGCCCCCGCCATGGCCTTGCGCCCCCGCCATGGCCTTGCGCCCCCGCCATGGCCTTGCGCCCCCGCCATGGCCTTGCGCCCCCGCCATGGCCTTGCGCCCCCGCCATGGCCTTGCGCCCCCGCCTTGGCCTTGCGCCCCCGCCTTGGCCTTGCGCCTTGGCCTTGCGCCCCCGCCATGGCCTTGCGCCCCCGCCATGGCCTTGCGCCCCCGCCATGGCCTTGCGCCCCCGCCATGGCCTTGCGCCCCCGCCATGGCCTTGCGCCCCCGCCATGGCCTTGCGCCCCCCGCCATGGCCTTGCGCCCCCGCCATGGCCTTGCGCCCCCGCCATGGCCTTGCGCCCCCGCCATGGCCTTGCGCCCCCGCCATGGCCTTGCGCCCCCGCCATGGCCTTGCGCCCCCGCCATGGCCTTGCGCCCCCGCCATGGCCTTGCGCCCCCGCCATGGCCTTGCGCCCCCGCCATGGCCTTGCGCCCCCGCCATGGCCTTGCGCCCCCGCCATGGCCTTGCGCCCCCGCCATGGCCTTGCGCCCCCCGCCATGGCCTTGCGCCCCCGCCATGGCCTTGCGCCCCCGCCATGGCCTTGCGCCCCCGCCATGGCCTTGCGCCCCCGCCATGGCCTTGCGCCCCCGCCATGGCCTTGCGCCCCCGCCATGGCCTTGCGCCCCCGCCATGGCCTTGCGCCCCCGCCATGGCCTTGCGCCCCCGCCATGGCCTTGCGCCCCCGCCATGGCCTTGCGCCCCCGCCATGGCCTTGCGCCCCCGCCATGGCCTTGCGCCCCCGCCATGGCCTTGCGCCCCCGCCATGGCCTTGCGCCCCCGCCATGGCCTTTCGCCCCCGCCATAATCTTTCGCCCTCCCTAGTTAATCGCATTAATCAAGAATCTATCCAGCTCGGCCTTAAAAACATTCAGAGCCTCTGCTTCCACCGCCCTTTGAGGAAGAAAGTTCCAGAGACTCGCCGCCCTCCGAGAGAAAATATTTCTCCTCATCTCCGTTTTAAATGGGCGACTCCTTATTTTTAAACACTGACCCCCCCCCACCCCACCCCCGCCCCAGTTCTAGATTCTGCCCCAAGAGGAAATATCTTTTTTTCTTATTCATTCACGGGATGTGGTCTTCGCTGGCTAGAGATCCCGTCCCTAATTGCCCCTTGAGAAGGTGGTGGGTGAGCCGCCTTCTCGAACCGGCTGCAGTCCCTGTGTGGTGTGGGTAACAGCCACAGTGCTGTCAGGGAGGGAGGTCCAGGATTGTGACCCAGCGACAGTGAAGGAGCGGCCGATATATTTCCCAGTCAGGATGGTGAGTGTGGGGCTCGGAGGGGAACTTGCAGGTGGTGGAGTTCCCCATGTGTCTGCTGCCCCTTGTCCTTCTAGATGGTAGAGGTGGTGGGTTTGGAAGGTGCTGTCGAAGGAGCCTTGGTGAGTCGCTGCGGTGCATCTTGTAGATGGTACACACGCTGCTGTCACTGTGCGTCGGTGGTGGAGGGAGTGAATGTTTGTGGATGGGGTGCCGATCAAAGCGGGGCTGCTTTGTCCTGGGTGGTGTCGAGCTTCTCGAGTGTTGTCGGAGCCGCACTCACCCAGGCAAGTGGAGAGTATCCCATCACATTCCCGTGCCTTGTAGATGGTGGACAGGCTTTGGGGAGTCAGGAGCTGAGTTACTCACCGCAGGATTCCCAGTCTCTGACCTGCTCTTGTAGCCACAGCATTTATATGGCTGGGTCCAGTTCAGTTTCTGGTCAGTGGCAATCCCCAGGATGTTGATCCTCTCCACATCCACCCTGTCCAAGACCCCCTCAGGATCTTATGGGCTTCAGTCAAGCTGCCTCTCACTCTTCTAAACCCGGCCTGTCCCAACCTTTCCTCATAATGCAACCCGTCCATTCCAGGTCTGAATCCAGTAACTTCCTCAGAACTGCTTCCAACGCATTCACATCATTCCTTAACTAAGGAGACCAGTACTGTACAGTACCGTGAGTGCAAACTACTGCCTTAATCTCTGACCCATCAGGAGGGAGGGAGACGGGACGCAGGGGGGATCGGTGTGGCAGAGGGGGAGATGCGGGGGGGCAGAGGGGGAGACGTGGGGGGCAGATGGGGGAGGGGGGGGGTGCAGAGGGGGAGACGCGGGGGGGGGCAGAGGGGGAGACGCGGGGGGGGGCAGAGGGGGAGATGTGGGGGGGGCAGAGGGGGAGACGTGGGGGGGCAGAGGGGGAGACGTGGGGGGGCCGAGGGGGAGACGTGGGGGGGCCGAGGGGGCGACGCGGGGGGGCAGAGGGGGAGACGGGAGGTGGTGTAAGGGGTGAGAGGCGTGTGAGGGAAGGGGAGCCAATGTTCTGATAGAGCAAGGCAGGGCTGCGAGAATGCAGGATAACGGCCATTTATCTTGACTTTCTCCTCTCCCCTTCCCAAGGCCGTTGTCGAGTGAAGGAGCAGAAGGAAGTTGGCGATAATCTAACTGACGCACCGTGTGGGGTGGAGGCTCGTGAGGGACATGCGGGACTGTGCGAGTGAGTTAACAACAGTCGTCCACATCCCAGCCTTTGCTGCCCCGCCTCCCTCGCTCGCCCCGCCTCGCTCGCCCCGCCTCGCTCGCCCCCGCCTCCCTCGCCCCCGCCTCCCTCGCCCCGCCTCCCTCGCCCCGCCTCCCTCGCCCCGCCTCCCTCGCCCCCGCCGGCGGTGCGCTCCTATGGCACGGGTTTTCTGGCATCATCGGGTGGATTCAATGGAAAATCTCGCTGACAGCAGCAGGACGAGAGGACCCAGACGGGCCATTTCCCGCCACCAGAGGGGGTGGCCGGAGGGTCTCGCCTGTATTAATTTTTCGCTCATCCAACGACCTCCTCTTTGCCCATTATTACGATCCCAGACCAGACCCCACCAGTGGCTGGGATCCTGGACCGAAACCCCACTGTGGGGAAAGACTGATTCACTCCAGGAGTGATGCACAAAGAAATAGGGGGCGGGATTCTCTGTCCCCGAGGCCGGTCCGCTGATTCTCTGGCGACCGGTCAGGGGCCGCTCTACCTGGCCCTCCCGGCCATTCTCCGCGCGAGATGGGCCTAGTGGCCACCGAGATAACCCAAGTCCTACCGCCGCCGTTCACATGTGGTCTTACCCGGCGGGACCTCGCCGTTCGTTCTGCGGGGGGGGGATCCGAACCCGGCCGGGGGGGGGGGGGGGGGGGAGGCCGATCGGGGCCTACTGATCGGCGGGCCAGCTTCTCCTGGTGGGGGGCCTCTTTCACTCCACGCCGGCCCCTGTAGCTCTACGCCATGTTGCATTGGGGCCGGTGCAGAGAAGGGAGCTAACGCGAATTCGCCCCGGCCGCAGTGCGCATGCGCAGACCCGCGGCGCCCGTTTGACGCCGTAACCGGCTGCTGGAGCTGCGTGAGTCGCTCCAGTGCCGTGCTGGCCCCCTGCAGGCGCAGGATCACTGCTCCTGGGGACCTGTTGACGCATTTCATAGAAACCTGGAAAATAGGAGCAGGAGAGGCCATTCGGCCCTTCGAGCCCTGCTCCGTCATTCATCATGCTCACGGCTGATCATCCAACCCAGTGGCCTGACCCTGCCTTTCTTCTTCACCTTTTTCTGCCGCGCCCCCCCCCCCCCAATTCATTTTTTTACAGAAAATTTAGAATATCCAAATAAATTTTCCCAATTAAGGGGCGATTTACCGTGGCCAATCCACCCACCCTGCACATCTTTGGGTTGTGGGGGCGAAACCCACGCAGACACGGGGAGAATGTGCAAACTCCACACGGACAGTGACCCAGAGCCAGGATCGAACCTGGGATCTCGGCGCCGTGAGGCAGCAGGGCTAACCCACTGCTCCACCTTGCTGCCCTCCCGAATACCTTTTGATCCCCTTCGCCCTAAGTGCTATATCGAACTGCTTCTTGAAAACGTGTAATCTTTTAGCCTCAACTACTTCCTGTGGTAACGAATTCCACAGGCCGACCACTTTCTGAGTGAAATAATTTCTCCTCCTCTCGGTCCTAAATGGTCTACCCCGTGTCCTCACAGTGGCCCCCGGTTCTGGACACACCCACCATCGGGATCATCCTTCCTGCATCTACCTTGTCCAGTCCTGTTAGAATTTTATAGGTTTCTGTGAGATTCCCCCCTCAACCTGACATCTATCCTGCTAACCCCCCCTCAGACCTCCCTGATCCCCTCAACCCCCCCCAGATCCCCCCACCCCTCCCAGATCCCCCTAACCCCTGCCGAGAACCCCTGACCCCTCAAATCCTCTTATCCCCCCCCCCCCCCAACCAGGTTGTGACTCTCATTCTCACTCTTAGCTTCCTCTCCGTGCAGGTCCCACTACAAGGAATACCTGGTCAGTCGCATCAATGGACACTCCCTCGACCCAGCTCAGCTGTTCGACAAGGACGAGTTGCAGCGGCAGCTGACGCGGTGCGGGAAGGTCCAGCCGCCCAGGGCAGCGGGCGAGGACGATGGGCAACACCAGAACCGGCTCTTGCAGGTGCGGCGCGGAGTGGGTGGGGGGGGGGGGGCAGCGGCAACAGACGGGCAGCGGCAACAGTCGGTATGGAAACGGACAGGGAGGGGGTACAGTCGGCATGGAAACGGACAGGGAGGGGGAACAGTCAGCATGGAAACGGACAGGGAGGGGGAACAGTCGGCATGGAAACGGACAGGGAGGGGGAACAGTCGGCATGGAAACGGACAGGGAGGAGGAACAGTCGGCATGGAAACGGACAGGGAGGGGAACAGTCAGCATGGAAACAGACGGGCAGCGGCAACAGTCGGCATGGAAACGGACAGGGAGGGGGTACAGTCGGCATGGAAACGGACAGGGAGGGGGAACAGTCGGCATGGAAACAGACAGTGAGGGGGAACAATCAGCATGGAAACGGACAGGGAGGGGAACAGTCAGCATGGAAACAGACAGGGAGGAGGAACAGTCGGCATGGAAACGGACAGGGAGGGGGAACAGTCGGCATGGAAACAGACAGGGAGGGGGAACAGTCGGCATGGAAACGGACAGGGAGGGGGGAACAGTCGTATTGGAAACGGACAGGGAGGGGGAACAGTCGGCATGGAAACGGACAGGGAGGGGGGAACAGTCGGCATGGAAACGGGCAGTGGGGCCCCTTAAAGAATGAAATTGGGGTAAGCAATTATGGGGAACAAGGAAATGGCAGAGGAGTTAAATAGATATTTCGCATTGGTCTTTACTGTCGAGGATACTACAAATATTTCCGAAATAGCAAAACAAAATACGGGGGAGGAATTAAATACAGCCACCATCACCAGATAATTAGTTATGGGCAAACTAATGGGGTTAAAGGCTGACAGGTCCCCTGGATCTGATGGTTTCCGCTGCAGGATCTTAAAGGAAATAGCCTCAGAGCTCGTGGATGTCCTGGTCGTCATTTTCCAAACCTCAGTGGATTCTGGAACTGTGTCAAAGGATTAGAAAACTGCCGATGGAACCCATAGAATCCCTACAGTGCAGAAGGAGGCCGTTCAGCCCATCGAGTCTGCACAGGCCCTCTGAAAGAGCACCCGACCTCGGCCCACTCCACCGCCATATCCCCGTAACCCCACCCAACCTGCACATCTTTGGACACTGAGGGGCAATTTTAGCTTGGCTGCTCGATTTAACTCGCAGAATAGGGCAGCACGGTAGCACAGTGGTTAGCACAATTGCTTCACAGCTCCAGGGTCCCAGGTTCGATTCCTGCTTGGGTCACTGTCTGTGCGGAGTCTGCACGTCCTCCCCGTGTCTGCGTGGGTTTCCTCCGGGTGCTCCGGTTTCCTCCCACAGTCCAAAGATGTGCGGGTTAGGTGGATTGGCCGTGATAAATTGCCCTTAGTGTCCAAGGTTGCCCTTAATGTTGGGTGGGGTTACTGGGGTATGGGGATAGGGTGGAGGTGTTGACCTTGGGTAGGGTGCGCTTTCAAAGAGCCGGTGCGGACTCGATGGACCGAATGGCCTCCTTCTGCACTGTAAATTCTATAATAATCTATGAATATTTGGGACTGTAGGAGGAAACCCATGCAGACACGGGGGAGAACATGCAAACTCCACACAGACCGTGACCCAAGGCCGGAATCGAACCTGGGTCCCTGGCGCTGTGAGGCAGCAGTGGGAACCACGGTGCCATGCATTGTGTTACCCTTGTTCGAAAAGGGATGTCGGCAAAAATGTTGGGAACTACAGTCCAGCTAGTCTAACTTCAGCAATTGGATTGGATTGGATTGGATTTGTTTATTGTCACGTGTACCGAGGTACAATGAAAAGTATTTTTCTGCGAGCAGCTCAACAGATCATTAAGTACATGAGAAGAAAAGGGAATAAAAGAAAATACATAATAGGGCAACACAACATATACAATGTAACTACAATATTGGAATCGATTATTCAGGAGAGAATAGTGGTGCATTTGGAAAGTCAGAATCTGATCAAGCAGTCATCAAGGGGAACTGATGTCTGGCAAATTTACTGGAATTCTTTGAGGAGGTTTCTTGCAGAGTAGATAGGGGAGAACCAGCCGATGTTGTATATTTGGAGTTTCAAAAAGCATTTGATAAGGGGCCACTCAAAAGGCTGCTACGGTTTGGTGTTGGAGGTGTTATGGGCGAGGTGTTTTCAGAACCCCAAAATGTATCATGGAGTTCAACCAATCTCTCCCTTTAATGGATTTGTTGCTTTTCCGAGCACACGGCTTTTTCCCTAGGTATGGGATTACAATTATGGGCACGAGAGTTTTTAAACACAAAACCCTGGTTATTCCATGAACTCAACTTAACATCTTAAATAAACATTGGATCTCTTAACACCCCTTACTTCAAAGATAACTCAGAAAATATTGCAACAGTAAATAACTCCTTAAAATGTTCCTTCAAACTTCCAAGAGACTGAACACCTTTAAACAAAATCACATCAGGTTAAAGGCTTTACTATTATAAGTTTAAATCACCCAAATGATCCAGAGATAGTCTTTCATGGCAGAGATCCAGCTCACAGCAAACGCAGACACTCCCCAAGCTCTTTTCAAACTGCAAAACTAAACTGCAAAATTCCAAAATGGCTGACCCGAGCTCAGCCCCACCCTCTCTCTGACATCACTGTTTTCTTAAAGGTACATTGCTGAAACATCCATGTCTTAAAGGTACTCTCACATGACAGAGGTAACATTCTGGCATGGATACAGGAAGCAGTGAGTAGTGTGGGGGGGGGGGGGTGGGGGGGGGGGGTGGAGAGGGGGAGAGCGGTCTTTCTCTGGTTGGAGGGCAGTAACCAGTGGAGTACGAGGGAGATCAGTGTTGGGACTGCAGCTTTTCACGATACAGATGAATGATTTGGAGGAAGAAACTGGGTCCACTGTGGACAAATGTGGGGATGATACAAAAGTTGGTAGGAGGGAAAGCAGGCCGCGAAGAGGATATAAATAGTTCACAGAGAAATATGGACAGGTTATATAAGTGGGCAGAAAAGTGGCGAATGGAATTCAATGTGGGAAAGAATGAGAAGGTTGATTCTTTTTTGTTTTTTAAATTTAGAGAACCCAATTCATTTTTTACCAATTAAAGGGCGATTTAGCGTGGCCAATCCACCTACCCTGCACATCTTTGGGTTGTGGGGGCGAAACCCACGCAGACACGGGGAGAATGTGCAAACTCCACATAGACAGTGACCCAGAGCCGGGATCGCACCTGGGACCTCGGCACCGCGAGGCAGCAGTGCTAACCCACTGCTCCACCGTGCTGCCCTCGGGAGGTGGATTATTATTTAAATGGAGTCAGGCTGCAGAAAGCTGGAACACAGAGGGACTTGAGGGCTTTTGTTCATGAAAACCAGAGCGTACAGATCCAGTAGGTAACGGGGAAGGTTCATGGAATGCTGTCTTTGAGGGGGCTGGAGTATAAAGATAAAGAGATGTTGCTGCAACTGGACGAGGTACTAGTGAGGCCACATTTAGAACAACGTGTACAGTTTTGGTCCCCTTATTTGAGGAAAGATATAATTGGAGACATTACAGAGGAGATTTACAGAGGATGATCCCGGTATGGAGGGACTTCCATTTGAGGGAAGATTGGACAAGTTGGGTCTGTACTCCTTGCAGTTCAGAGAGTTAGAGAGAGGGGTTAGAGAGTGTAGGACCAGAGGACATAGTTGCCGAATAAGGTGCTGCTTGATTAAGGCGGATTTGAGGAAGAATTTCTTCCCTTGGAGCGATGAATCTTTGGAATTCCTTACCCCAGGAAGCTGTGAACGCCGAGTCCTTGAACATTTTCCAGGCCGAGATCGACAGGCTTTTAATCAGTCGGGGACGAGTGAGGAGAGAGTGGAATTAGACTGGGTGGGGAGTCAGAGAGAGAGTGGGATTAGACTGGGAAGTGAGGGAGAGAGAAAGAGTGGGATTAGACTGTGGGGAGTGAGAGAGAGAGTGGGATGAGACTGGGGAGTAAGTGAGGGAGAGAGTGGGATTAGACTGGGGAGTGAGAGAGAGTGAGATTAGACTGTGGGGAGAGAGAGAGAGAGAGGGATTAGACTGGGGAGTGAGAGAGAGAAAGTGGAATGAGACTGGGGAGTGAGTGAGAGAGTAAGTGGGATTAGACTGTGGGGAGAGAGATTGAGAGAGTGGGATTAGACTGGGGAGAGAGAGAGAGTGGGATTAGACTGGGGAGTGAGAGAGAGAGAGTGGGATTAGACTGGGGGGGGAGAGAGAGAGAGAGTGGGAACAGACTGGGGAGTGAGAGAGAGAGTGGGATTAGACTGTGGAGAGGGAGAGTGGGATTAGACTGGGGAGAGAGAGTGGGATTAGACTGTGGGGAGAGAGAGAGGGAGAGTGGGAATATACTGTGGGGGGTGAGAGAGGGATTAGACTGTGGGGAGTGAGAGAGTGGGATTAGACTGTGGGGAGTGAGAGAGAGAGTGGGATTAGACTGTGGGGAGTGAGAGAGAGAGAGTGGGATTAGACTGTGGGGAGAGAGAGAGAGATGGATTAGGCTGGGGAGAGAGAGAGTGGGATTAGACTGGGGAGAGAGAGAGTGGGAATAGACTGGGGAGTGAGAGAGAGAGTGGGATTAGACTGTGGGGAGAGAGAGAGAGAGTGGGATTAGACTGTGGGGAGTGAGAGAGAGAGAGAGTGGGAATAGACTATGGGGAGTGAGAGAGAGAGTGGGATTAGACTGTGGGGAGAGAGGAGAGAGATTGGGATTAGACTGGGAATTGAGAGAGAGAGAGAGTGGGGTTAGACTGTGGGGAGTGAGAGAGAGTGGGATTAGACTGGGGAGTGAGAGAGATAGAGAGAGTGGGATTAGAGTGTGGGGTGTGAGAGAGAGGGTGGGAATAGACTGTGCGGGGTGAGAGAGAGAGAGTGGGATTAGACTGTGGGGAGTGAGAGAGAGAGACAGTGGGAATAGACTGGGGCGTGAGAGAGAGAGGGATTAGACTGTGGGGAGTGAGGGAGTGGGAATAGACTGGGGAGTGAAAGAGAGAGAGAGTGGGATTAGACTGGGGAGTGTGAGAGAGAGAGTGGGATTAGACTGTGGGGTGAGAGAGAGAGAGAGAGTGGGATTAGACTGGGGAGTGTGAGAGAGAGAGAATGGGAAGAGACTGTGGGGAGTGAGAGAGAGAGAGAGTGGGAATAGACTGGGGAATGAGAGAGAGAGTGGGATTAGACTGTGTGGAGAGAGAGAGAGTGGGATTAGACTGGGGAGTGAGAGAGAGAGAGGGGGAATAGACTGGGGAGTGGGAATAGACTGTGGGGAGAGAGAGAGAGAGGGATTAAACTGTGGGGAGAGAGAGTGGGATTAGACTGGGGAGTGTGAGAGAGAGAGAGAGAGAGAGAGTGGGATTAGACTGTGGAGAGAGAGAGAGAGTGGGATTAGACTGGGGAGAGAGAGAGAGTGGTATTAGACTGTGGGTAGTGAGAGAGAGAGAGAGAGTGGGATTCGACTGAGGAGTGTGAGAGAGAGAGAGAGAGAGGGGGAATAGACTGTGGGGAGTGAGAGAGAGAGAGTGGGAATAGACTGGGGAGTGAGAGAGAGAGAGGGATTAAACTGTGGGGAGAGAGAGTGGGATTAGACTGGGGAGTGTGAGAGAGAGTGTGGGATTAGACTGGGGAGTGTGAGAGAGAGAGAGAGAGTGGGATTAGACTGGAGAGAGAGAGAGAGTGGGATTAGGCTGGGGAGAGAGAGAGAGTGGTATTAGACTGTGGGTAGTGAGAGAGAGAGAGAGAGTGGGATTCGACTGAGGAGTGTGAGAGAGAGAGAGAGAGAGAGGGGGAATAGACTGTGGGGAGTGAGAGAGAGAGAGTGGGAATAGACTGGGGAGTGAGAGAGAGAGAGTGGGATTAGACTGTGGAGAGAGAGTGGGATTAGACTGTGGGGAGAGAGAGTGGGATTAGACTGGGGAGAGAGAGAGTGGGACTAGACTGTGGGGAGAGCGAGAGAGAGAGAGTGGGATTAGACTGTGGAGAGAGAGTGGGATTAGACTGTGGAGAGAGAGTGGGATTAGACTGTGGGGAGAGAGAGTGGGATTAGACTGGGGAGAGAGAGAGTGGGACTAGACTGTGGGGAGAGCGAGAGAGAGACATGGATTAGACTGTGGGGAGTGAGAGAGTGGGATTAGACTGTGGGGAGTGAAAGAGAGAGATAGTGGGATTAGACTGTGGGGAGTGAGAGAGAGTGGGAATAGATTATGGGGAGTGAGAGAGAGAGAGTGGGATTAGACTGTGGGGAGAGAGGAGAGAGATTGGGATTAGACTGGGAATTGAGCGAGAGAGAGACAGTGGGATTAGACTGTGGGGAGAGAGAGAGAGAGAGTGGGATTAGACTGTGGGGAGTGAGAGAGATAGAGAGAGAGAGTGGGATTAGACTGTGGGGGGAGAGAGAGAGAGTGGGAATAGACTGTGGGGAGAGAGAGTGGGATTAGACTGTGGGGAGTGAGAGAGAGAGAGTGGGATTAGACTGGGGAGTGAGAGAGAGAGAGTGGGATTAGACTGGGGAGTGAGAGAGAGTGGGAATAGGCTGGGGAGTGAGAGAGAGAGAGAGAGTGGGATTAGACTGGGGAGTGAGAGAGAGAGAGTGGGATTCGACTGAGGAGTGTGAGAGAGAGAGTGGGATTAGACTGGGGAGTGAGAGAGAGAGTGGGAATAGACTGTGGGGAGAGAGAGAGTGGGAATAGACTGGGGAGTGAGAGAGAGAGTGGGATTAGACTGTGTGGAGAGAGAGTGGGATTAGACTGTGGGGAGAGAGAGTACGATTAGACTGGGGAGAGAGAGAGTGGGACTAGACTGTGGGGAGTGAGAGAGAGAGTGGGATTAGACTGTGGGGAGAGAGAGAGAGTGGGATTAGACTGTGGGGAGAGAGAGAGGGAGAGTGGGAATAGACTGGGGGGCATGAGAGAGAGAGTGGGATTAGACTGGGGAGTTAGAGAGAGAGAGTGGGATTAGACTGGGGAGAGAGAGAGTGGGATTAGACTGGGGAGTGTGAGAGAGAGAGAGTGGGAATAGACTGGGGAGTGAGAGAGAGAGTGAGATTAGACTGGGGAGAGAGGGAGAGTGGGATTAGACTGGGGGGGGGGGGTGAGAGAGAGGGAGGGATTAGACTGGGGAGTGAGAGAGAGAGTGGGATTAGACTGTGGGGAGAGAGAGAGAGGGATTAGACTGTGGGGAGAGAGTGGGATTAGACTGGGGAGTGTGAGAGCGAGTGTGGGATTAGACTGGGGAGTGTGAGAGAGAGAGTGGGATTAGACTGTGTGGAGAGAGAGTGGGATTAGACTGGGGAGTGAGAGAGAGAGAGAGTGGGATTAGACTGTGGGGAGAGCGAGAGACAGACATGGATTAGACTGTGGGGAGTGAGAGAGAGAGTGGGATTAGACTGTGGGGAGTGAAAGAGAGAGATAGTGGGATTAGACAGTGGGGAGTGAAAGAGAGTGGGAATAGACTATGGGGAGTGAGAGAGAGAGAGTGGGATTAGACTGTGGGGAGAGAGGAGATATATTGGGATTAGACTGGGAATTGAGAGAGAGAGAGACAGTGGGATTAGACTGTGGGGAGTGAGAGAGATAGAGAGAGTGGGAATAGACTGTGGGGAGAGAGAGAGAGTGGGAATAGACTGTGGGGAGAGAGAGTGGGATTAGACTGTGGGGAGTGAGAGAGAGAGAGTGGGATTAGACTGTGGGGAGTGAGAGAGATAGAGAGAGAGTGGGAATAGACTGGGGAGTGAGAGAGAGAGAGTGGGAATAGACTGGGTAGTGAGAGAGAGAGTGGGATTAGACTGTGGGGAGAGAGAGAGAGGGATTAGACTGTGGGGAGTGAGAGAGATAGAGAACGAGAGAGTGGGATTAGACTGTGGGGAGTGTGTGAGAGAGAGAGTGGGAATAGACTGGGGAGTGAGAGAGAGAGAGTGGGATTAGACTGGGGAGTGAGAGAGATAGAGAGAGTGGGATTAGAGTGTGGGGTGTGAGAGAGAGGGTGGGAATAGACTGTGCGGGGTGAGAGAGAGAGAGTGGGATTAGACTGTGGGGAGTGAGAGAGAGAGACAGTGGGAATAGACTGGGGCGTGAGAGAGAGAGGGATTAGACTGTGGGGAGTGAGGGAGTGGGAATAGACTGGGGAGTGAAAGAGAGAGAGAGTGGGATTAGACTGGGGAGTGAGAGAGAGAGTGGGATTAGACTGTGTGGAGAGAGAGAGAGTGGGATTAGACTGGGGAGTGAGAGAGAGAGGGATTAAACTGTGGGGAGAGAGAGTGGGATTAGACTGGGGAGTGTGAGAGAGAGTGTGGGATTAGACTGGGGAGTGTGAGAGAGAGAGAGAGAGTGGGATTAGACTGTGGAGAGAGAGAGAGAGTGGGATTAGACTGGGGAGAGAGAGAGAGTGGTATTAGACTGTGGGTAGTGAGAGAGAGAGAGAGTGGGATTCGACTGAGGAGTGAGAGAGAGAGAGGGGGAATAGACTGTGGGGAGTGAGAGAGAGAGAGTGGGAATAGACTGGGGAGTGAGAGAGAGCGAGTGGGATTAGACTGTGGAGAGAGAGTGGGATTAGACTGTGGGGAGAGAGAGTGGGATTAGACTGGGGAGAGAGAGAGTGGGACTAGACTGTGGGGAGAGCGAGAGAGAGAGAGTGGGATTAGACTGTGGAGAGTGAGTGGGATTAGACTGTGGAGAGAGAGTGGGATTAGACTGTGGGGAGAGAGAGTGGGATTAGACTGGGGAGAGTGAGTGGGACTAGACTGTGGGGAGAGCGAGAGAGAGACATGGATTAGACTGTGGGGAGTGAGAGAGTGGGATTAGACTGTGGGGAGTGAAAGAGAGAGATAGTGGGATTAGACTGTGGGGAGTGAGAGAGAGTGGGAATAGATTATGGGGAGTGAGAGAGAGAGAGTGGGATTAGACTGTGGGGAGAGAGGAGAGAGATTGGGATTAGACTGGGAATTGAGCGAGAGAGAGACAGTGGGATTAGACTGTGGGGAGAGAGAGAGAGAGAGTGGGATTAGACTGTGGGGAGTGAGAGAGATAGAGAGAGAGAGTGGGATTAGACTGTGGGGGGAGAGAGTGGGATTAGACTGTGGGGAGTGAGAGAGAGAGAGTGGGATTAGACTGGGGGGAGTGAGAGAGATAGAGAGAGAGTGGGATTAGACTGGGGAGTGAGAGAGAGTGGGATTAGACTGTGGGGGAGAGAATGTGGTATTAGACTCTGGGGAGTGAGAGAGAGAGTGGGATTAGACTAGGGAGTGAGAGAGAGTGGGAATAGGCTGGGGAGTGAGAGAGAGAGAGAGAG
Source organism: Scyliorhinus torazame (assembly GCF_047496885.1). NCBI lineage: Eukaryota > Metazoa > Chordata > Chondrichthyes > Carcharhiniformes > Scyliorhinidae > Scyliorhinus > Scyliorhinus torazame. Next base: position 138,346,107 of record NC_092711.1, read on the forward strand.
TGGGATTAGACTGGGGAGAGAGAGAGTGGGACTAGACTGTGGGGAGAGCGAGAGAGAGACATGGATTAGACTGTGGGGAGTGAGAGAGTGGGATTAGACTGTGGGGAGTGAAAGAGAGAGATAGTGGGATTAGACTGTGGGGAGTGAGAGAGAGTGGGAATAGATTATGGGGAGTGAGAGAGAGAGAGTGGGATTAGACTGTGGGGAGAGAGGAGAGAGATTGGGATTAGACTGGGAATTGAGCGAGAGAGAGACAGTGGGATTAGACTGTGGGGAGAGAGAGAGAGAGAGTGGGATTAGACTGTGGGGAGTGAGAGAGATAGAGAGAGAGTGGGATTAGAGTGTGGGGGGAGAGAGAGAGAGTGGGAATAGACTGTGGGGAGAGAGAGTGGGATTGGACTGTGGGGAGTGAGAGAGAGAGAGTGTGATTAGACTGGGGGGAGTGAGTGAGATAGAGAGAGATAGTGGGATTAGACTGGGGAGTGAGAGAGAGTGGGATTAGACTGTGGGTGAGAGAATGTGGGATTAGACTGTGGGGAGTGAGAGAGAGAGTGGGATTAGACTGGGGAGTGAGAGAGAGTGGGAATAGGCTGGGGAGTGAGAGAGAGAGAGAGAGTGGGATTAGACTGGGGAGTGAGAGAGAGAGAGTGGGATTCGACTGAGGAGTGTGAGAGAGAGGGGGAATAGACTGTGGGGAGAGAGAGAGTGGGAATAGACTGGGGAGTGAGAGAGAGAGTGGGATTAGACTGTGTGGAGAGAGAGTGGGATTAGACTGTGGGGAGAGAGAGTGCGATTAGACTGGGGAGAGAGAGAGTGGGACTAGACTGTGGGGAGTGAGAGAGAGAGTGGGATTAGACTGTGGGGAGAGAGAGAGTGGGATTAGACTGTGGGGAGAGAGGGAGAGTGGGAATAGACTGGGGGGCATGAGAGCGAGAGTGGGATTAGACTGGGGAGTGAGAGAGAGAGTGGGATTAGACTGTGGGGAGAGAGAGAGAGAGGGATTAGACTGTGGGGAGAGAGTGGGATTAGACTGGGGAGTGTGAGAGCGAGTGTGGGATTAGACTGGGGAGTGTGAGAGAGAGAGTGGGATTAGACTGTGTGGAGAGAGAGAGAGAGTGGGATTAGACTGGGGAGAGAGAGAGTGGGATTAGACTGTGGGGAGTGAGAGAGAGAGAGAGTGGGATTAGACTGTGGGGAGAGCGAGAGACAGACATGGATTAGACTGTGGGGAGTGAGAGAGAGAGTGGGAATAGACTATGGGGAGTGAGAGAGAGAGAGTGGGATTAGACTGTGGGGAGAGAGGAGATATATTGGGATTAGACTGGGAATTGAGAGAGAGAGAGACAGTGGGATTAGACTGTGGGGAGTGAGAGAGATAGAGAGAGAGTGGGAATAGACTGTGGGGAGAGAGAGAGAGTGGGAATAGACTGTGGGGAGAGAGAGTGGGATTAGACTGTGGGGAGTGAGAGAGAGAGAGTGGGATTAGACTGTGGGGAGTGAGAGAGATAGAGAGAGAGTGGGAATAGACTGGGGAGTGAGAGAGAGAGAGTGGGAATAGACTGGGGAGTGAGAGAGAGTGGGATTAGACTGGGGAGTGAGAGAGAGAGAGTGGGATTAGACTGGGGAGTGAGAGAGAGAGAGAGTGGGATTAGACTGTGGGGAGAGCGAGAGACAGACATGGATTAGACTGTGGGGAGTGAGAGAGAGAGTGGGAATAGACTATGGGGAGTGAGAGAGAGAGAGTGGGATTAGACTGTGGGGAGAGAGGAGATATATTGGGATTAGACTGGGAATTGAGAGAGAGAGAGACAGTGGGATTAGACTGTGGGGAGTGAGAGAGATAGAGAGAGAGTGGGAATAGACTGTGGGGAGAGAGAGAGAGTGGGAATAGACTGTGGGGAGAGAGAGTGGGATTAGACTGTGGGGAGTGAGAGAGAGAGAGTGGGATTAGACTGTGGGGAGTGAGAGAGATAGAGAGAGAGTGGGAATAGACTGGGGAGTGAGAGAGAGAGAGTGGGAATAGACTGGGTAGTGAGAGAGAGAGTGGGATTAGACTGTGGGGAGAGAGAGAGAGGGATTAGACTGTGGGGAGTGAGAGAGATAGAGAACGAGAGAGTGGGATTAGACTGTGGGGAGTGTGTGAGAGAGAGAGTGGGAATAGACTGGGGAGTGAGAGAGAGAGAGTGGGATTAGACTGGGGAGTGAGAGAGATAGAGAGAGTGGGATTAGAGTGTGGGGTGTGAGAGAGAGGGTGGGAATAGACTGTGCGGGGTGAGAGAGAGAGAGTGGGATTAGACTGTGGGGAGTGAGAGAGAGAGACAGTGGGAATAGACTGGGGCGTGAGAGAGAGAGGGATTAGACTGTGGGGAGTGAGGGAGTGGGAATAGACTGGGGAGTGAAAGAGAGAGAGAGTGGGATTAGACTGGGGAGTGAGAGAGAGAGTGGGATTAGACTGTGTGGAGAGAGAGAGAGTGGGATTAGACTGGGGAGTGAGAGAGAGAGGGATTAAACTGTGGGGAGAGAGAGTGGGATTAGACTGGGGAGTGTGAGAGAGAGTGTGGGATTAGACTGGGGAGTGTGAGAGAGAGAGAGAGAGTGGGATTAGACTGTGGAGAGAGAGAGAGAGTGGGATTAGACTGGGGAGAGAGAGAGAGTGGTATTAGACTGTGGGTAGTGAGAGAGAGAGAGAGTGGGATTCGACTGAGGAGTGAGAGAGAGAGAGGGGGAATAGACTGTGGGGAGTGAGAGAGAGAGAGTGGGAATAGACTGGGGAGTGAGAGAGAGCGAGTGGGATTAGACTGTGGAGAGAGAGTGGGATTAGACTGTGGGGAGAGAGAGTGGGATTAGACTGGGGAGAGAGAGAGTGGGACTAGACTGTGGGGAGAGCGAGAGAGAGAGAGTGGGATTAGACTGTGGAGAGTGAGTGGGATTAGACTGTGGAGAGAGAGTGGGATTAGACTGTGGGGAGAGAGAGTGGGATTAGACTGGGGAGAGTGAGTGGGACTAGACTGTGGGGAGAGCGAGAGAGAGACATGGATTAGACTGTGGGGAGTGAGAGAGTGGGATTAGACTGTGGGGAGTGAAAGAGAGAGATAGTGGGATTAGACTGTGGGGAGTGAGAGAGAGTGGGAATAGATTATGGGGAGTGAGAGAGAGAGAGTGGGATTAGACTGTGGGGAGAGAGGAGAGAGATTGGGATTAGACTGGGAATTGAGCGAGAGAGAGACAGTGGGATTAGACTGTGGGGAGAGAGAGAGAGAGAGTGGGATTAGACTGTGGGGAGTGAGAGAGATAGAGAGAGAGAGTGGGATTAGACTGTGGGGGGAGAGAGTGGGATTAGACTGTGGGGAGTGAGAGAGAGAGAGTGGGATTAGACTGGGGGGAGTGAGAGAGATAGAGAGAGAGTGGGATTAGACTGGGGAGTGAGAGAGAGTGGGATTAGACTGTGGGGGAGAGAATGTGGTATTAGACTCTGGGGAGTGAGAGAGAGAGTGGGATTAGACTAGGGAGTGAGAGAGAGTGGGAATAGGCTGGGGAGTGAGAGAGAGAGAGAGAGTGGGATTAGACTGGGGAGAGAGAGAGTGGGACTAGACTGTGGGGAGAGCGAGAGAGAGACATGGATTAGACTGTGGGGAGTGAGAGAGTGGGATTAGACTGTGGGGAGTGAAAGAGAGAGATAGTGGGATTAGACTGTGGGGAGTGAGAGAGAGTGGGAATAGATTATGGGGAGTGAGAGAGAGAGAGTGGGATTAGACTGTGGGGAGAGAGGAGAGAGATTGGGATTAGACTGGGAATTGAGCGAGAGAGAGACAGTGGGATTAGACTGTGGGGAGAGAGAGAGAGAGAGTGGGATTAGACTGTGGGGAGTGAGAGAGATAGAGAGAGAGTGGGATTAGAGTGTGGGGGGAGAGAGAGAGAGTGGGAATAGACTGTGGGGAGAGAGAGTGGGATTGGACTGTGGGGAGTGAGAGAGAGAGAGTGTGATTAGACTGGGGGGAGTGAGTGAGATAGAGAGAGATAGTGGGATTAGACTGGGGAGTGAGAGAGAGTGGGATTAGACTGTGGGTGAGAGAATGTGGGATTAGACTGTGGGGAGTGAGAGAGAGAGTGGGATTAGACTGGGGAGTGAGAGAGAGTGGGAATAGGCTGGGGAGTGAGAGAGAGAGAGAGAGTGGGATTAGACTGGGGAGTGAGAGAGAGAGAGTGGGATTCGACTGAGGAGTGTGAGAGAGAGGGGGAATAGACTGTGGGGAGAGAGAGAGTGGGAATAGACTGGGGAGTGAGAGAGAGAGTGGGATTAGACTGTGTGGAGAGAGAGTGGGATTAGACTGTGGGGAGAGAGAGTGCGATTAGACTGGGGAGAGAGAGAGTGGGACTAGACTGTGGGGAGTGAGAGAGAGAGTGGGATTAGACTGTGGGGAGAGAGAGAGTGGGATTAGACTGTGGGGAGAGAGGGAGAGTGGGAATAGACTGGGGGGCATGAGAGCGAGAGTGGGATTAGACTGGGGAGTGAGAGAGAGAGTGGGATTAGACTGTGGGGAGAGAGAGAGAGAGGGATTAGACTGTGGGGAGAGAGTGGGATTAGACTGGGGAGTGTGAGAGCGAGTGTGGGATTAGACTGGGGAGTGTGAGAGAGAGAGTGGGATTAGACTGTGTGGAGAGAGAGAGAGAGTGGGATTAGACTGGGGAGAGAGAGAGTGGGATTAGACTGTGGGGAGTGAGAGAGAGAGAGAGTGGGATTAGACTGTGGGGAGAGCGAGAGACAGACATGGATTAGACTGTGGGGAGTGAGAGAGAGAGTGGGAATAGACTATGGGGAGTGAGAGAGAGAGAGTGGGATTAGACTGTGGGGAGAGAGGAGATATATTGGGATTAGACTGGGAATTGAGAGAGAGAGAGACAGTGGGATTAGACTGTGGGGAGTGAGAGAGATAGAGAGAGAGTGGGAATAGACTGTGGGGAGAGAGAGAGAGTGGGAATAGACTGTGGGGAGAGAGAGTGGGATTAGACTGTGGGGAGTGAGAGAGAGAGAGTGGGATTAGACTGTGGGGAGTGAGAGAGATAGAGAGAGAGTGGGAATAGACTGGGGAGTGAGAGAGAGAGAGGGATTAAACTGTGGGGAGAGAGAGTGGGATTAGACTGGGGAGTGTGAGAGAGAGTGTGGGATTAGACTGGGGAGTGTGAGAGAGAGAGAGAGAGTGGGATTAGACTGGAGAGAGAGAGAGAGTGGGATTAGGCTGGGGAGAGAGAGAGAGTGGTATTAGACTGTGGGTAGTGAGAGAGAGAGAGAGAGTGGGATTCGACTGAGGAGTGTGAGAGAGAGAGAGAGAGAGAGGGGGAATAGACTGTGGGGAGTGAGAGAGAGAGAGTGGGAATAGACTGGGGAGTGAGAGAGAGAGAGTGGGATTAGACTGTGGAGAGAGAGTGGGATTAGACTGTGGGGAGAGAGAGTGGGATTAGACTGGGGAGAGAGAGAGTGGGACTAGACTGTGGGGAGAGCGAGAGAGAGAGAGTGGGATTAGACTGTGGAGAGAGAGTGGGATTAGACTGTGGAGAGAGAGTGGGATTAGACTGTGGGGAGAGAGAGTGGGATTAGACTGGGGAGAGAGAGAGTGGGACTAGACTGTGGGGAGAGCGAGAGAGAGACATGGATTAGACTGTGGGGAGTGAGAGAGTGGGATTAGACTGTGGGGAGTGAAAGAGAGAGATAGTGGGATTAGACTGTGGGGAGTGAGAGAGAGTGGGAATAGATTATGGGGAGTGAGAGAGAGAGAGTGGGATTAGACTGTGGGGAGAGAGGAGAGAGATTGGGATTAGACTGGGAATTGAGCGAGAGAGAGACAGTGGGATTAGACTGTGGGGAGAGAGAGAGAGAGAGTGGGATTAGACTGTGGGGAGTGAGAGAGATAGAGAGAGAGAGTGGGATTAGACTGTGGGGGGAGAGAGAGAGAGTGGGAATAGACTGTGGGGAGAGAGAGTGGGATTAGACTGTGGGGAGTGAGAGAGAGAGAGTGGGATTAGACTGGGGAGTGAGAGAGAGAGAGTGGGATTAGACTGGGGAGTGAGAGAGAGTGGGAATAGGCTGGGGAGTGAGAGAGAGAGAGAGAGTGGGATTAGACTGGGGAGTGAGAGAGAGAGAGTGGGATTCGACTGAGGAGTGTGAGAGAGAGAGTGGGATTAGACTGGGGAGTGAGAGAGAGAGTGGGAATAGACTGTGGGGAGAGAGAGAGTGGGAATAGACTGGGGAGTGAGAGAGAGAGTGGGATTAGACTGTGTGGAGAGAGAGTGGGATTAGACTGTGGGGAGAGAGAGTACGATTAGACTGGGGAGAGAGAGAGTGGGACTAGACTGTGGGGAGTGAGAGAGAGAGTGGGATTAGACTGTGGGGAGAGAGAGAGAGTGGGATTAGACTGTGGGGAGAGAGAGAGGGAGAGTGGGAATAGACTGGGGGGCATGAGAGAGAGAGTGGGATTAGACTGGGGAGTTAGAGAGAGAGAGTGGGATTAGACTGGGGAGAGAGAGAGTGGGATTAGACTGGGGAGTGTGAGAGAGAGAGAGTGGGAATAGACTGGGGAGTGAGAGAGAGAGTGAGATTAGACTGGGGAGAGAGGGAGAGTGGGATTAGACTGGGGGGGGGGGTGAGAGAGAGGGAGGGATTAGACTGGGGAGTGAGAGAGAGAGTGGGATTAGACTGTGGGGAGAGAGAGAGAGGGATTAGACTGTGGGGAGAGAGTGGGATTAGACTGGGGAGTGTGAGAGCGAGTGTGGGATTAGACTGGGGAGTGTGAGAGAGAGAGTGGGATTAGACTGTGTGGAGAGAGAGTGGGATTAGACTGGGGAGTGAGAGAGAGAGAGAGTGGGATTAGACTGTGGGGAGAGCGAGAGACAGACATGGATTAGACTGTGGGGAGTGAGAGAGAGAGTGGGATTAGACTGTGGGGAGTGAAAGAGAGAGATAGTGGGATTAGACAGTGGGGAGTGAAAGAGAGTGGGAATAGACTATGGGGAGTGAGAGAGAGAGAGTGGGATTAGACTGTGGGGAGAGAGGAGATATATTGGGATTAGACTGGGAATTGAGAGAGAGAGAGACAGTGGGATTAGACTGTGGGGAGTGAGAGAGATAGAGAGAGTGGGAATAGACTGTGGGGAGAGAGAGAGAGTGGGAATAGACTGTGGGGAGAGAGAGTGGGATTAGACTGTGGGGAGTGAGAGAGAGAGAGTGGGATTAGACTGTGGGGAGTGAGAGAGATAGAGAGAGAGTGGGAATAGACTGGGGAGTGAGAGAGAGAGAGTGGGAATAGACTGGGTAGTGAGAGAGAGAGTGGGATTAGACTGTGGGGAGAGAGAGAGAGGGATTAGACTGTGGGGAGTGAGAGAGATAGAGAACGAGAGAGTGGGATTAGACTGTGGGGAGTGTGTGAGAGAGAGAGTGGGAATAGACTGGGGAGTGAGAGAGAGAGAGTGGGATTAGACTGGGGAGTGAGAGAGATAGAGAGAGTGGGATTAGAGTGTGGGGTGTGAGAGAGAGGGTGGGAATAGACTGTGCGGGGTGAGAGAGAGAGAGTGGGATTAGACTGTGGGGAGTGAGAGAGAGAGACAGTGGGAATAGACTGGGGCGTGAGAGAGAGAGGGATTAGACTGTGGGGAGTGAGGGAGTGGGAATAGACTGGGGAGTGAAAGAGAGAGAGAGTGGGATTAGACTGGGGAGTGAGAGAGAGAGTGGGATTAGACTGTGTGGAGAGAGAGAGAGTGGGATTAGACTGGGGAGTGAGAGAGAGAGGGATTAAACTGTGGGGAGAGAGAGTGGGATTAGACTGGGGAGTGTGAGAGAGAGTGTGGGATTAGACTGGGGAGTGTGAGAGAGAGAGAGAGAGTGGGATTAGACTGTGGAGAGAGAGAGAGAGTGGGATTAGACTGGGGAGAGAGAGAGAGTGGTATTAGACTGTGGGTAGTGAGAGAGAGAGAGAGTGGGATTCGACTGAGGAGTGAGAGAGAGAGAGGGGGAATAGACTGTGGGGAGTGAGAGAGAGAGAGTGGGAATAGACTGGGGAGTGAGAGAGAGCGAGTGGGATTAGACTGTGGAGAGAGAGTGGGATTAGACTGTGGGGAGAGAGAGTGGGATTAGACTGGGGAGAGAGAGAGTGGGACTAGACTGTGGGGAGAGCGAGAGAGAGAGAGTGGGATTAGACTGTGGAGAGTGAGTGGGATTAGACTGTGGAGAGAGAGTGGGATTAGACTGTGGGGAGAGAGAGTGGGATTAGACTGGGGAGAGTGAGTGGGACTAGACTGTGGGGAGAGCGAGAGAGAGACATGGATTAGACTGTGGGGAGTGAGAGAGTGGGATTAGACTGTGGGGAGTGAAAGAGAGAGATAGTGGGATTAGACTGTGGGGAGTGAGAGAGAGTGGGAATAGATTATGGGGAGTGAGAGAGAGAGAGTGGGATTAGACTGTGGGGAGAGAGGAGAGAGATTGGGATTAGACTGGGAATTGAGCGAGAGAGAGACAGTGGGATTAGACTGTGGGGAGAGAGAGAGAGAGAGTGGGATTAGACTGTGGGGAGTGAGAGAGATAGAGAGAGAGAGTGGGATTAGACTGTGGGGGGAGAGAGTGGGATTAGACTGTGGGGAGTGAGAGAGAGAGAGTGGGATTAGACTGGGGGGAGTGAGAGAGATAGAGAGAGAGTGGGATTAGACTGGGGAGTGAGAGAGAGTGGGATTAGACTGTGGGGGAGAGAATGTGGTATTAGACTCTGGGGAGTGAGAGAGAGAGTGGGATTAGACTAGGGAGTGAGAGAGAGTGGGAATAGGCTGGGGAGTGAGAGAGAGAGAGAGAGTGGGATTAGACTGGGGAGAGAGAGAGTGGGACTAGACTGTGGGGAGAGCGAGAGAGAGACATGGATTAGACTGTGGGGAGTGAGAGAGTGGGATTAGACTGTGGGGAGTGAAAGAGAGAGATAGTGGGATTAGACTGTGGGGAGTGAGAGAGAGTGGGAATAGATTATGGGGAGTGAGAGAGAGAGAGTGGGATTAGACTGTGGGGAGAGAGGAGAGAGATTGGGATTAGACTGGGAATTGAGCGAGAGAGAGACAGTGGGATTAGACTGTGGGGAGAGAGAGAGAGAGAGTGGGATTAGACTGTGGGGAGTGAGAGAGATAGAGAGAGAGTGGGATTAGAGTGTGGGGGGAGAGAGAGAGAGTGGGAATAGACTGTGGGGAGAGAGAGTGGGATTGGACTGTGGGGAGTGAGAGAGAGAGAGTGTGATTAGACTGGGGGGAGTGAGTGAGATAGAGAGAGATAGTGGGATTAGACTGGGGAGTGAGAGAGAGTGGGATTAGACTGTGGGTGAGAGAATGTGGGATTAGACTGTGGGGAGTGAGAGAGAGAGTGGGATTAGACTGGGGAGTGAGAGAGAGTGGGAATAGGCTGGGGAGTGAGAGAGAGAGAGAGAGTGGGATTAGACTGGGGAGTGAGAGAGAGAGAGTGGGATTCGACTGAGGAGTGTGAGAGAGAGGGGGAATAGACTGTGGGGAGAGAGAGAGTGGGAATAGACTGGGGAGTGAGAGAGAGAGTGGGATTAGACTGTGTGGAGAGAGAGTGGGATTAGACTGTGGGGAGAGAGAGTGCGATTAGACTGGGGAGAGAGAGAGTGGGACTAGACTGTGGGGAGTGAGAGAGAGAGTGGGATTAGACTGTGGGGAGAGAGAGAGTGGGATTAGACTGTGGGGAGAGAGGGAGAGTGGGAATAGACTGGGGGGCATGAGAGCGAGAGTGGGATTAGACTGGGGAGTGAGAGAGAGAGTGGGATTAGACTGTGGGGAGAGAGAGAGAGAGGGATTAGACTGTGGGGAGAGAGTGGGATTAGACTGGGGAGTGTGAGAGCGAGTGTGGGATTAGACTGGGGAGTGTGAGAGAGAGAGTGGGATTAGACTGTGTGGAGAGAGAGAGAGAGTGGGATTAGACTGGGGAGAGAGAGAGTGGGATTAGACTGTGGGGAGTGAGAGAGAGAGAGAGTGGGATTAGACTGTGGGGAGAGCGAGAGACAGACATGGATTAGACTGTGGGGAGTGAGAGAGAGAGTGGGAATAGACTATGGGGAGTGAGAGAGAGAGAGTGGGATTAGACTGTGGGGAGAGAGGAGATATATTGGGATTAGACTGGGAATTGAGAGAGAGAGAGACAGTGGGATTAGACTGTGGGGAGTGAGAGAGATAGAGAGAGAGTGGGAATAGACTGTGGGGAGAGAGAGAGAGTGGGAATAGACTGTGGGGAGAGAGAGTGGGATTAGACTGTGGGGAGTGAGAGAGAGAGAGTGGGATTAGACTGTGGGGAGTGAGAGAGATAGAGAGAGAGTGGGAATAGACTGGGGAGTGAGAGAGAGAGAGTGGGAATAGACTGGGGAGTGAGAGAGAGTGGGATTAGACTGGGGAGTGAGAGAGAGAGAGTGGGATTAGACTGGGGAGTGAGAGAGAGAGAGTGGGATTAGACTGGGGAGTGAGAGAGAGAGAGTGGGATTAGACTGGGGAGTGAGAGAGAGTGGGATTAGACTGGGGAGAGAGAGAGTGGGATTAGACTGGGGAGTGTGAGAGAGAGAGTGGGAATAGACTGGGGAGTGAAAGAGAGAGTGAGATTAGACTGGGGAGTGAGAGAGAGAGAGAAAGAGAGAGTGGGATTAGACTGGGGAGAGTGGGATTAGACTGGGGAGTGAGAGAGAGAGTGGGATTAGACTGTGGGGAGAGAGAGAGAGGGATTAGACTGTGGGGAGTGAGAGAGATAGAGAACGAGAGAGTGGGATTAGACTGTGGGGAGTGTGTGAGAGAGAGAGTGGGATTAGACTGGGGAGTGAGAGAGAGTGGGATTAGACTGTGGGGGAGAGAGTGTGGGATGAGACTGTGGGGAGTGAGAGAGAGTGTGGGATTAGACTGGGGAGTGAGAGAGAGTGGGAATAGGCTGGGGAGTGAGAAAGAGAGAGAGAGTGGGATTAGACTGGGGAGTGAGAGAGAGAGTGGGATTAGACTGTGTGGAGAGAGAGTGGGATTAGAATGTGGGGAGAGAGAGAGAGAGTGGGATTAGACTGGGGAGAGAGAGTGGGACTAGACTGTGGGGAGTGAGAGAGAGAGAGAGTGGGATTAGACTGTGGGGAGAGAGAGAGTGGGATTAGACTGTGGGGAGAGAGAGGTGGAGAGTGGGAATAGACTGGGGGGGATGAGAGAGAGAGTGGGATTAAACTGGGGAGTGAGAGAGAGAGTGGGATTAGACTGGGGAGAGAGAGAGTGGGATTAGACTGGGGAGTGTGAGAGAGAGTGAGTGGGAATAGACTGGGGAGTGAGAGAGAGAGTGAGATTAGACTGTGGTGAGTGAGAGAGAGAGAGAAAGAGAGAGTGGGATTAGACTGGGGAGAGAGGGAGAGTGGGATTAGACTGTGGGGGGTGAGAGAGAGAGAGAGAGGGATTAGACTGGGGAGTGAGAGAGAGAGTGGGATTAGACTGTGGGGAGAGAGAGAGGGAGAGTGGGAATAGACTGGGGAGTGAGAGAGAGTGGGATTAGACTGTGGAGAGAGAGAGTGGGAATAGACTGGGGAGTGAGAGAGAGAGTGGGATTAGACTGTGTGGAGAGAGAGAGTGGGAATAGACTGGGGAGTGAGAGAGAGAGTGGGATTAGACTGTGTGGAGAGAGAGTGGGATTAGACTGTGGGGAGAGAGACTGCGATTCGACTGGGGAGAGAGAGAGTGGGACTAGACTGTGGGGAGTGAGAGAGAGAGTGGGATTAGACTGTGGGGAGAGAGAGAGAGTGGGATTAGACTGTGGGGAGAGAGAGAGGGAGAGTGGGAATAGACTGGGGGGCATGAGAGAGAGAGTGGGATTAGACTGGGGAGTTAGAGAGAGAGAGTGGGATTAGACTGGGGAGAGAGAGAGTGGGATTAGACTGGGGAGTGTGAGAGAGAGAGAGTGGGAATAGACTGGGTAGTGAGAGAGAGAGTGAGATTAGACTGGGGAGAGAGGGAGAGTGGGATTAGACTGGGGGGAGAGAGAGAGAGAGGGATTAGACTGTGGGGAGAGAGTGGGATTAGACTAGGGAGTGTGAGAGCGAGTGTGGGATTAGACTGGGGAGTGTGAGAGAGAGAGTGGGATTAGACTGTGTGGAGAGAGAGAGAGTGGGATTAGACTGGGGAGAGAGAGAGTGGGATTAGACTGTGGGGAGTGAGAGAGAGAGAGAGTGGGATTAGACTGTGGGGAGAGCGAGAGACAGACATGGATTAGACTGTGGGGAGTGAGAGAGAGAGTGGGATTAGACTGTGGGGAGTGAAAGAGAGAGATAGTGGGATTAGACAGTGGGGAGTGAAAGAGAGTGGGAATAGACTATGGGGAGTGAGAGAGAGACAGTGGGATTAGACTGTGGGGAGAGAGAGTGGGATTAGACTGTGGGGAGTGAGAGAGATAGAGAGAGAGTGGGAATAGACTGTGGGGAGAGAGAGAGAGTGGGAATAGACTGTGGGGAGAGAGAGTGGGATTAGACTGTGGGGAGTGAGAGAGAGAGAGTGGGATTAGACTGTGGGGAGTGAGAGAGATAGAGAGAGAGTGGGATTAGACTGTGGGGAGTGAGAGAGAGAGAGAGTGGGAATAGACTGGGGAGTGAGAGAGAGAGAGTGGGATTAGACTGGGGAGTGAGAGAGAGAGTGAGATTAGACTGGGGAGTGAGAGAGAGAGAGAAAGAGAGAGTGGGATTAGACTGGGGAGAGTGGGATTAGACTGGGGGGGTGAGAGAGATAGAGAACGAGAGAGTGGGATTAGACTGTGGGGAGAGAGAGAGAGGGATTAGACTGTGGGGAGTGAGAGAGATAGAGAACGAGAGAGTGGGATTAGACTGTGGGGAGTGTGTGAGAGAGAGTGGGAATAGACTGGGGAGTGGGAGAGAGAGAGTGGGATTAGACTGGGGAGTGAGAGAGAGTGGGATTAGACTGTGGGGGAGAGAGTGTGGGATGAGACTGTGGGGAGTGAGAGAGAGTGTGGGATTAGACTGGGGAGTGAGAGAGAGTGGGAATAGGCTGGGGAGTGAGAAAGAGAGAGAGAGTGGGATTAGACTGGGGAGTGAGAGAGAGAGAGAGAGTGGGATTAACTGGGGAGTGAGAGAGAGAGTGGGATTAGACTGTGTGGAGAGAGAGTGGGATTAGAATGTGGGGAGAGAGAGAGTGGGATTAGACTGGGGAGAGAGAGTGGGACTAGACTGTGGGGAGTGAGAGAGAGAGAGAGTGGGATTAGACTGTGGGGAGAGAGAGAGTGGGATTAGACTGTGGGGAGAGAGAGGTGGAGAGTGGGAATAGACTGGGGGGGATGAGAGAGAGAGTGGTATTAAACTGGGGAGTGAGAGAGAGAGTGGGATTAGACTGGGGAGTGAGAGAGAGGGATTAGACTGTGGGGAGTGAGAGAGAGTGGGATTAGACTGGGGAGTGAGAGAGAGAGACTGGGATTAGACTGTGGGGAGAGTGAGAGTGGAATTAGACTGGGAGTGAGAGAGAGAGAGTGGGAATAGACTGTGGGGAGTGAGAAAGAGAATGAGTGGGATTAGACTGTGGGGCATGAGAGAGAGAGAGTGGGAATAGACTGGGGAGTGAGAGAGTGGGAATAGGCTGTGGGGAGTGAGAGAGAGAATGTGTGGGATTAGACTGTGGGGCATGAGAGAGAGTGGGATTAGACTGTGGGGAGAGAGGGAGAGGGAGAGTGAGAATAGACTGTGGGGCATGAGAGGGAGAGAGAGTGGGATTAGACTGTGGGGAGTGAGAGAGAGAGTGGGATTAGACTGTGGGGAGTGAGAGAGAGAGAGAGTGGGATTAGACTGGGGAGTGAGAGAGAGAGAGAGAGTGGGATTAGACTGGGGAGAGAGAGTGGGATTAGACTGGGGAGAGAGAGCGAGTGGGAATAGACTGAGGGGAGTGAGAGAGAGAGAGAGAGTGGGATTAGACTGGGGAGTGAGAGAGAGAGAGAGAGTGGGATTAACTGGGGAGTGAGAGAGAGAGTGGGATTAGACTGTGTGGAGAGAGAGAGTGGGATTAGAATGTGGGGAGAGAGAGAGTGGGATTAGACTGGGGAGAGAGAGTGGGACTAGACTGTGGGGAGTGAGAGAGAGAGAGAGTGGGATTAGACTGTGGGGAGAGAGAGAGTGGGATTAGACTGTGGGGAGAGAGAGGTGGAGAGTGGGAATAGACTGGGGGGGATGAGAGAGAGAGTGGTATTAAACTGGGGAGTGAGAGAGAGAGTGGGATTAGACTGGGGAGAGAGAGAGTGGGATTAGACTGGGGAGTGTGAGAGAGAGTGAGTGGGAATAGACTGGGGAGTGAGAGAGAGAGAGAGATTAGACTGTGGTGAGTGAGAGAGAGAGAGAAAGAGAGAGTGGGATTAGACTGGGGAGAGAGGGAGAGTGGGATTAGACTGTGGGGGGTGAGAGAGAGAGAGAGAGGGATTAGACTGGGGAGTGAGAGAGAGAGTGGGATTAGACTGTGGGGAGAGAGAGAGGGAGAGTGGGAATAGACTGGGGAGTGAGAGAGAGAGTGGGATTAGATTCTGGGGAGAGAGAGAGGGCGAGTGGGGTTAGACTGGGGAGTGAGAGAGAGAAAGAGACAGTGGGATTAGACTCTGGGGAGAGAGAGAGTGGTATTAGACTGGGGAGTGAGGGAGAGAGAGTGGGATTAGACTGGGGAGAGAGAGTGGGATTAGGCTGGGGATAGAGAGAGTAGGATTAGACTGGGGAGTGAGAGAGAGTGGGATTAGATTGTGGGGAGTGAGAGAGAGGGATTAGACTGTGGGGAGTGAGAGAGAGTGGGATTAGACTGGGGAGTGAGAGAGAGAGACTGGGATTAGACTGTGGGGAGAGTGAGAGTGGAATTAGACTGGGAGTGAGAGAGAGAGAGTGGGAATAGACTGTGGGGAGTGAGAAAGAGAATGAGTGGGATTAGACTGTGGGGCATGAGAGAGAGAGTGGGAATAGACTGGGGAGTGAGAGAGTGGGAATAGGCTGTGGGGAGTGAGAGAGAGAATGTGTGGGATTAGACTGTGGGGCATGAGAGAGAGTGGGATTAGACTGTGGGGAGAGAGGGAGAGGGAGAGTGAGAATAGACTGTGGGGCATGAGAGGGAGAGAGAGTGGGATTAGACTGTGGGGAGTGAGAGAGAGAGTGGGATTAGACTGTGGGGAGTGAGAGAGAGAGAGAGTGGGATTAGACTGGGGAGTGAGAGAGAGAGAGAGAGTGGGATTAGACTGGGGAGAGAGAGTGGGATTAGACTGGGGAGAGAGAGCGAGTGGGAATAGACTGAGGGGAGTGAGAGAGAGAGAGAGAGTGGGATTAGACTGGGGAGTGAGAGAGAGAGAGTGTGGGAATAGACTGGGGAGTGAGAGAGAGTGGGAATAGACTGTGGGGAGAGAGAGAGAGTGGGATTAGACTGTGCGGAGAGAGAGGGAGATTGGGATTAGACTGTGGGGAGTGAGAGAGAGAGTGGGATTAGACTGGGGAGTGAGAGAGAGAGAGAGAGTGGGATTAGACTGGGGAGTGAGAGAGAGAGTGGGATTAGACTGTGGGGAGTGAGAGAGAGAGAGAGTGGGATTAGACTCTGGGGAGAGAGAGAGAGTGGGATTAGACTGGGGAGTGAGAGAGAAAGCGACAGTGGGATTAGACTGGGGAGAGAGGGAGAGTGGGATTAGACTGTGGGGGGTGAGAGAGTGAGAGTGGGATTAGACTGGGAAGAGAGAGGGA
>NC_092711.1:138361949-138471949 GCF_047496885.1 Scyliorhinus torazame
TGCACTTAAAGGGGATAAATGGAGTCAAAATGCAGATCAGCTGTGATCTGACTGGAAGGTGGGACAGGCTGGAGAAGGGGTCGAATGGGCCTCCTCCCGTTCCCCGGTGTAACAGGCTGGAGAAGGGGCTGAATGGGCCTCCTCCTGTTCCTGTGTATCAGGCTGGAGAAGGGGCTGAATGGGCCTCCTCCTGTTCCTGTAGTAACCAGGCTGGAGAAGGGGCTGAATGGGCCTCCTCCTGTTCTGTGTAACAGGATGGAGAAGGGGCTGAATGGGCCTCCTCCTGTTCTGTGTAACAGGATGGAGAAGGGGCTGAATGGGCCTCCTCCTGTTTCCCTGTGTAACAGGCTGGAGAAGGGGCTGAATGGGCCTCCTCCTGTTCCTGTGTAACAGGCTGGAGAAGGGGCTGAATGGGCCTCCTCCTGTTCCCTGTGTATCAGGCTGGAGAAGGGGCTGAATGGGCCTCCTCCTGTCTGTGTAACAGGATGGAGAAGGGGCTGAATGGGCCTCCTCCTGTTCCCTGTGTAACAGGCTGGAGAAGGGGCTGAATGGGCCTCCTCCTGTTCCTGTGTAACAGGCTGGAGAAGGGGCTGAATGGGCCTCCTCCTGTTCCCTGTGTAACAGGCTGGAGAAGGGGCTGAATGGGCCTCCTCCTGTTCTAAATGTCAGCTCCACCACAGCATAGTTCAAGGTTCCCATCAAGTGCGCTCTCGCCACCGTCTCCCAGGAGCCCCGAGGAATGGACGAGTTACTCCTCCCCGGCCCACCCACCCACAATCGTTCCGACAACCAAACACCACCACCCTCGTTCACGGAGCTTTCTGATCCAAATCCTCGGAGCTACGGCCAGCAGTCGGGCGGGCTGGGTGGTTCCCTCCCCCTCCTCCCCCCCCCTCCTCCTCCTCCCTCCTCTTTCTCTCCCCCCCCCCACACCTCCTCCTCTCCTCCTCTTTCTCCTCCCCCCCCACCTCCTCCTCCTCTTCCTCCTGCCCCCCCACCTCCGCCTCCTCCTCCTCTTCCTCCTCCCCCCCCACCCTCCGCCTCCTCCTCCCCCCCTCCCACCTCCTCTTCCTCCTCCTCCTCCTCCTCCCCCCCCTACCTCCTCTTCCTCCTCCTCCCCCCTCCCCCCCCCCACCTCACCTCCTCCTCCTCCTCCCCCCCCCACCTTCTCCTCCTCCTCCTCCTCCTCTCCTCCTCCCCCCCCCACCTCCTCCTCCTCCTCCTCCTCCCCCCCCCACCTCCTCCTCCTCGGTGTGAGTGAAGCGGTGGCTCAGCATGTGGGAGAGCTGGACGAAGCCGCGACCGCAGAGCGGGGCAGCGAAGGGGCGCTCGGGAGGCGTGGGACATGGCGGTGGGTCAGCAGGTGGGAGGACTGGGTGAAGCGGGCGGCCGCACTCGGGGCAGGGGGTAGGGGCGCTCGCCGGTGTGGAGGCGGCGGTGGGTGCGCAGGTGGGAGGAGCGGGTGAAGCGTTTGCCGCACTCGGGGCAGGAGAAGGGGCCGCTCGCCCGTGTGGAGGCGCTGGTGCCGCAGGAGGGTGGAGGAGTCGGTGAAGCTGTCGCCGCAGCGGGGGGCAGATGAAGAGGCCTCTCGCCGGCGTGGACCCGCTGGTGCCGCAGCCGGTTGGAGGACTGGTTGAAGCCCTTGCCGCAGACGGCGCAGTTGTAGGGGCGCTCGCCCGTGTGGACCCGCCGGTGGGTCAGCAGGTGGGAGGAGCGGGTGAAACGCTTGCCCGCAGTCGGCACAGGCGAAGGGGCGGGCGCTGCCGTGGCTGGGCCCGGTGGGCCGCCAGCTCGGCGGGCTGCCGGAAGCCCATGCCGCACTCCTCGCAGCGGTGTGGCTGCTCGCCGCCCCGGCTGCACTGGTGCCGCGCCAGGTTGGAGGGGCGGCTGAAGGTGCGCCCGCCAGGCCAGGCACTTGTGCCGCCGTCGCTCGTCACTGCCGTCGCTGCCTGGTCCGGCCAGCTCCAGGATCCGCAGGTTGCTCGGGGCCCCGGCACGTCGCCCATCTCCCCCAGACCCTCGGGCGAGGCTCGGATCGGGCTCCCCATCGCCGGCCTCCTCGCCTTCTCGACCACCTGCAAAAACAAATCGCCGGAGGTCACCGCAGTGAGGGGGGGGGGGGGGGTGAGGGGGGCAGACAGTGTCGCGACGCACAATCCGAGTTACTGCCCCACAGCCGGTCTCCATCCCCACCCAGCAAAGCGGGACATAGCCCAACCCAGCACGTCACCCCACACCCTCCGAGCACCCCGCCCCCGGCCCTCCACTCCGCTCTGCCTGTGGCTCCTCCCCTCAGCCTCTGTATAAAGGTGGCTGACCTCTGGCCCTGCCCCAGTTCAGGGTCAGTTACCAGCAGGTTTCCCGTCCAGCTGATTAAAGCCACAGTTTCGTTCCACAACTCGTCTTTGTTATAATTGATGGCAGAACCAAACCCCCCCACCCCGGCCCAGCGCGTCACCCCCACCTCCTCCTCCACCCACCCCGGCCCAGCGCGTCTCCCCACCTCCTCCTCCACCCACCCCGGCCCAGCGCGTCTCCCCACCTCCTCCTCCCCCGACCCCGGCCCAGGCGCGTCTCCCCACCTCCTCCTCCACCCACCAATGTTCCCCCTGAAGCACCCCAGCCCGGCATGTTCCCCAACCTCCACCTCCCTCACCTATCCCAGCACACACACCCCCACCCCTACCCCAGCACACCCCACACCTACCCCAGCACACCCCCTACCCCCCTCTCTCCTACCCCAGCACGCCCCACCCCCCTCCACCTACCCCAGCACGCCCCACCCCCCCCACCTACCCCAGCACACCCCACACCCCCTCACGTACCCCAGCACGCCCCACCCCCCTCCACCTACCCCAGCACACACCGCCCCCCCCCACCCCTACCCCAGCACACCCCACACCTACCCCAGCACACCCCTACCCCCCTCTCCTACACCAGCACACCACACCCCCCACCCCAGCACCCCCTCCACCTACCCCATCACGCCCACCCCCCTCCACCTACCCCAGCACGCTCCATCCCCCTCCACCTACCCCATCACGCCCACCCCCCTCCACCTACCCCATCACGCTCCACCCCCCTCCACCTACCCCATCACACCCCACCCCCTCCACCTACCCCAGCACGCCCACCCCCCTCCACCTACCCCAGCAACGCTCCACCCCCCTCCACCTACCCCAGCACGCTCCACCCCCCTCCACCTACCCCAGCACGACCCACCCCCCTCCACCTACCCCAGCACGCTCCATCCCCCTCCACCTACCCCATCACGCCCACCCCCCTGGACCTACCCCAGCACGCCCCACCTCCCTGCACCCTACCCCAGCACGCTCCATCCCCCTCCACCTACCCCATCACGCTCCATCCCCCTCCACCTACCCCAGCACGCCCCACCCCCCTCCACCTACCCCAGCACGCCCCACCCCCCTCCACCTACCCCAGCACGCCCCACCCCCTCCACCTACCCCAGCACGCCCCACCCCCCTCCACCTACCCCAGCACGCCCCACCCCCCTCCACCTACCCCAGCACGCTCCACCCCCTCCACCTACCCCAGCACGCTCCACACCCCCTCCACCTACCCCAGCACGCTCCACCCCCCTCCACCTACCCCATCACGCCCCCACCCCCCTCCACCTACCCCAGCACGCCCCACCCCCCTCCACCTACCCCAGCACGCTCCACCCCCCTCCACACTACACATCACGCCCCACCCCCCTCCACCTACCCAAGCACGCCCCACCCCCCCTCCACCTACCCCAGCACGCCCCACCCCCCTCCACCTACCCCAGCACGCCCCACCCCCCCTCCACCTACTCCATCACGCCCACCCCCCCTCCACCTACCCCAGCACGCCCACCCCCCTGAACCTACCCCAGCACGCTCCATTCCCCTCCACCTACCCCAGCACGCCCCACCCCCCCTCCACCTACCCCAGCACACCCCTACCCCCCTCTTCCTACCCCAGCACACCGCACCCTCCACCCCAGCACCCCCTCCACCTACCCCAGCACGCCCCACCCCCCTCCGCCTACCCCAGCACGCCCCACCCCCCTCCACCTACCCCAGCACGCCCCACCCCCCTCCACCTACCCCAGCACGCCCCACCCCCCTCCACCTACCCCAGCACGCCCCACCCCCCTCCACCTTCCCCATCACGCTCCATCCCCCTCCACCTACCCCATCACGCTCCACCCCCCTCCATCTACCCCATCACGCCCCACCCCTTCCACCTACCCCAGCACGCTCCACCCCCCTCCATGTACCCCCCATCACCTACCCCAGGACGCCCCACCCCCCTCCACCTACCCCAGCACGCCCACCCCCCCTCCACCTACCCCAGCACGCTCCATCCCCCTCCACCTACCCCAGCACGCCCCACCCCCCTCCACCTACCCCAGCACGCCCACCCCCTCCACCTACCCCAGCACGCCCACCCCTCCCCCTCACCACCAGCACGGCCCACCCCCCCTCCACCTACCCCAGCACGCTCCATCCCCCTCCACCTACCCCAGCACGCTCCACCTCCTCCACCTACCCCAGCACGCTCCATCCCCCTCCCACCTACCCCAGCACGCTCCATGCCCCTCCACCTACCCCTGCACGCTCCCACCCCCCTCCACCTACCCCATCACGCCCCACGCCCTCCACCTACCCCAGCACACCCCACCCACCCCTCCACCTACCCCAGCACGCTCCACCCCCCTCCACCTACCCCAGCACGCTCCACCCCCCATCACCTACCCCAGCACGCCCCACCCCCCTCCACCTACCCCATCACGCTCCATCCCCCTCCACCTACCCCAGCACGCTCCACCTACCCCAGCACGCCCCACCCCCCCCCTCCACCTACCCAGCACGCTCCACCCCACCCCAGCACGCTCCACCCCCTCCACCTACCCCAGCACGCTCCACCCCCTCCACCTACCCCAGCACGCCCCACCCCCCTCCACCTACCCCAGCACGCTCCACCCCCCCTCCACCTACCCCAGCACACTCGACCCCCCTCCACCTACCCCAGCACGCTCCATCCCCCTCCACCTACCCCAGCACACCCCACCCCCCCTCCACCTACCCCAGCACGCTCCACCCCCCTCCACCTACCCCAGCACGCTCCATCCCCCTCCACCTACCCCAGCACGCTCCATCCCCCTCCACCCACCCCAGCACGCTCCACCCCCCTCCACCTACCCCAGCACGCTCCACCTACCCCAGCACGCTCCACCTAACCCCAGCACGCTCCATCCCCCTCCACCTACCCCAGCACGCCCCACCCCCCCTCCACCTACCCCAGCACGCTCCACCTACCCCAGCACGCTCCAACCTACCCCAGCACGCTCCATCCCCCTCCACCTACCCCAGCACGCTCCATCCCCCTCCGCCTACCCCAGCACGCCCCCACCCCCCCTCCACCTACCCCAGCACACCCCACCCCCTCCACCTACCCCAGCATGCCCCACCCCCCTCACCCCAGCGCATCCCACCCCCTCCACCTACCCCAGTACACCCCACCCCCCTCCACCTACCCCAGCACACCCCACCCCCCCTCCACCCCCCTCCCACCTACCCCAGCACACCCCAACCACCTACCCCAGCACGCGCCACCCCACTCCACCTACCACAGCCGACCACCAACCCTCCACCTACCCCAGCACACCCCCACCCCCTCCACCTACCCGAGTACATCCCACCCCCCCTCACCTACCCCAGCACAGCCCCACCCCCCTCCACCTACCCCAGCACACCCCACCACCTACCCCAGCACGCGCCACCCCCCTCCACCTACCACAGCCGACCACCAACCCTCCACCTACCCACAGCACACCCCCACCTCCCCTCCACCTACCCCAGCACACCCCACCTCCCTCCACCTACCACAGCACACCCCACCTCCCTCCACCTACCACAGCACACCCCACCTCCCTCCACCTTCCCCAGCACACCCCACTCCAGTCCAGCATGACATCCCCCCAACCCCAAACCTAAGAATCGGAGAAGATGGGGGACAATCAGTCTTTGATGAGCCCAGCATTTGTGGCCCATCCCCAATCGTCCTCTTGAACTGACGTGGGCTCACTCGGCCAGTTCAGAGGGGGGGGGGGCTGTTAAGAGCCAACCGCATCACATGTTCTGGGCGTGCCCAGCGCTGGATGGGTTCTGGAGGGGCGTTGCAAGGACGATGTCTAAGGTGATGAACACCCAGGTTAAGCCAAGCTGGGGGCTCGCACTATTTGGGGTATCGGACGAGCCGGAGTGCAGGAGGCAAAAGAGGCCGGTATTCTGGCCTTTGCGTACCTGGTAGCCCGGCGGAGGATTCTGCTCCAGTGGAAGGAGGCGAGGCCCCCAAGCGTGGAAGCCTGAATCAGCGACATGGCAGGGTTCATTAAATTGGAGAGGGTAAAATTTGCCTTAAGAGGATCTGTGCAAGGGTTCTTCAGGAGATGGCAACCGTTTCCTAGACTTGCTAGCGGAACGCTACGAGGTGGTCAGCAGCAGCAGCAACCCGGGTGAGGGGGGAGGGGGGCTACTTTGCGTTTATTACTGTGTTTATTATCGTTTAATGGGGGGCTTGTATATTGGGGGAATACGTGACATAGCTATAAGATGTTTACACATAGAACATAGAAAATACAGCACAGAACAGGCCCTTCGGCCCACGATGTTGTGCCGAACCTTTGTCCTAGATTAATCATAGATTATCATTGAATTTACAGTGCAGAAGGAGGCCATTCGGCCCCTTGAGTCTGCACCAGCTCTTGGAAAGAGCACCCTACCCAAACTCAACACCTCCACCCAACACCAAGGGCAATTTGGACATTAAGGGCAATTTATCATTGGCCAATTCACCTAACCCGCACATCTTTGGACTGTGGGAGGAAACCGGAGCACCCGGAGGAAACCCACGCAGACACGGGGAGGACGTGCAGACTCCGCACAGACAATGACCCAAGCTGGAATCGAACCTGGGACCATGGATCTGTGAAGCAATTGTGCTATCCACAATGCTACCGTGCTGCCCTTAAGAACAAATAAATCTACACTATATCATTTTCCCGTAATCCATGTACCTATCCAACAGCTGCTTGAAGGTCCCTAATGTTTCCGACTCAACTACTTCCACAGGCAGTGCATTCCATGCCCCCACTACTCTCTGGGTAAAGAACCTACCTCTGATATCCCTCCTATATCTTCCACCTTTCACCTTAAATTTATGTCCCCTTGTAATGGTGTGTTCCACCTGGGGAAAAAGTCTCTGACTGTCTACTCTATCTATTCCCCTGATCATCTTATAAACCTCTATCAAGTCGCCCCTCATCCTTCTCCGCTCTAATGAGAAAAGGCCTAGCACCCTCAACCTTTCCTCGTAAGACCTACTCTCCATTCCAGGCAACATCCTGGTAAATCTTCTTTGCACCTTTTCCAGAGCTTCCACATCCTTCCTAAAATGAGGCGACCAGAACTGTACACAGTACTCCAAATGTGGCCTTACCAAGGTTTTGTACAGCTGCATCATTACCTCATGTTTAGTTATGCATTCTTGTTTTTTCATATTTCTGTAAGGGTGGGTTTGGTTGAGAATATGTAAAAATTTGAATAAAGATTTTTTTTTTTTTTTAAAAAGAGTCAACCGCATTGTTGTCTTTGGGGGTAATAGTCTGGAGTCACCTGTAGGCCAGACCGGGTAAGGACGGCAGATTTCCCTTCCCTAAAAGGGGGAAATTAATGAACTAGAGGCTTTTTTTTTTTGGAACGTCAATCAATGATAGTCGTCATGGTCATCATTACCAAGAATAGTGCCACATTATCCAGATTTTATTTAAGTAGAATTTAAATTCCACTAGCAGCTGTTGGCGGGATTCAAACACATGTCTCTTCCCGCCTAACCCCCACAGAGCTTTAACCTGGGGCCTACCCCCACAGACCTTTAACCTGGGGCCTACCCCCACAGAGCTTTAACCTGGGGCCTACCCCCACAGAGCTTTAACCTGGGGCCTACCCCCACAGAGCTTTAACCTGGGGCCTGTGGATTACAAGCCCAGTGACATTACCGCTTGGCCACCATTTTTGACTTCGTCAAGAGTCCAAATATCTATCAATCCCAGCATCAGGATATATTCGGCAATGCCACATCTGCAGCTCTCCGGGATGGAGAATTCCCAAAGATTCCCAACCCTCTTGAGCAGGGAGAAACTAGTGTCCGAGCATCGAAAATTGGGGAGGGGAGGGGGCATGAGGCAAACAACCTTTTATTCTTCCAAACGCAGTGAGCAGTTAGGATCTGGAGTGCGCTGGCTGAGAGTTAGGGGCTTTCAAACGAGAACTTATCCACTATCTGAAGAGAAAAGATGTGCAGGCAAACAGACGGTTGGGAGGCAACATATGGGGGAGGGGTGGGGTTGTTGGTGGTGGTGTTTGACATTGGGCAGGGTTGCTCCTTCAAGAGAGCGGAGACAGACACGATAGGCCGAATAGTGCCCCACCCCCATGGCGTCACTGTGAAGAATGCATCAATTGTTTTTTTCTTTTTAAATTTAGTGTACCCAATTCATCTTTTCCAATTAAGGGGCAATTTACCGTGGCCAATCCACCTACCCTGCACATATTTTGGGTTGTGGGGGCGAAACCCACACAAACACGGGGAGAATGTGCAACCTCCACACGGACAGTGACCCAGATCCGGGATCGAACATGGGACCTCGGCGCTGTGAGACTGCAGTGCCAACTACTGCGCCACCGTGCTGCCCCTAAGAATGCATCAGTTGATTGTAACTGACAGTTAACTGCCAAGTAGCTTCAGCTAAACCTCCCCCCCGCCCCGCCCCCCCTTCCCCACCACCCATCCTCCCAATATTACCTCCTCCCCCCCTCCCCAAATCCTCCCTGCAGACCCGCCCATCCTCCCCGAGTTCTCTAAAAGCAGAGAACGCCGAAAAGGGGACTGGACCGAGGTGTACAAAATTATGAGGGATAGAGTTAGGTTGGATAGGAAGGAACTTATCCTCCTTAATGGAGGGGTCAATAGCAGGGGATGTGGGGGGTGGAGACAGATTTAAGGGGCAGGAGGTTGAGGGGGGATTTGAGGAAAAGCTTTTTCACCCAGAGGGCGGTGGAAATCGGGACCTCGCTGCCTGAAAGGGTGGTGGAGGCGGGAATCCTCACAACATCTGAGAAGCATTTAGATGAGCACTTGAACTGCCAAGGGCCAAGTGTTGGTAAATGGGATTAGAGTAAATAGGTGCTCGATGGCCCCATTTTGCATATGATTCTATGACTGGGACAGGAATGAGTTGCACTCTGGTGGTGCGCTGTACTTTGCAGTAGAGTGGACGACGGTGGCTGGGAGGACAAAGGACGCCCAGCCTGCCTCCTCTCTTTCTCCCTGTCCAATTGTCCACCTTTACTCTCACTCGCAGCCGGCCATGGTGCAGTGCCTTGATCTCCAGCCGGGGAAAACCTAGAGCAAGGGCAGTAGGGAGCGGGCAGGAGCGAGGGGGTTGGTGGATAACCGCAGTTCTTCTCAGGAAAGGGTATTGGAAATGAGAATTTTTTTTTGTTTTGAGTTCATTTTTAGGAATTTTATGGCGTCGCAGGCTAGGCCAGCACTGGTTGCCCGTCTCTAATTGCCCCTTGAGGAGGTGGTGGGTGAGCTGCCTTCTTGAACCCACTGCAGTCCGTGTGTGGTGTGGGTAACACCCACAGTGCTGTCAGGGAGGGAGGTCCAGGATTGTGACCCAGCGACAGTGAAGGAACGGCCGATATATTTCCCAGTCAGGATGGGGAGTGTGGGGCTCGGAGGGGAACTTGCAGGTGGTGGAGTTCCCCATGTGTCTGCTGCCCCTTGTCCTTCTAGATGGGAGAGGTGGTGGGTTTGGAAGGTGCTGTCGAAGGAGCCTTGGTGAGTCGCTGCGGTGCATCTTGTAGATGGTACACACGCTGCTGTCGCTGTGCGTCGGTGGTGGAGGGAGTGAATGTTTGTGGATGGGGTGCCGATCAAAGCGGGGCTGCTTTGTCCTGGATGGTGTCGAGCTTCTCGAGTGTTGTCGGAGCCGCACTCACCCAGGCAAGTGGAGAGTATCCCATCACACTCCTGACTTGTGCCTTGTGGATGGTGGACAGGCTTTGGGGGGAGTCAGGAGGCGAGTTACTCACCGCAGGACCCCCAGCCTCTGACCTGCTCTTGTAGCCACAGTATATAAATCGCTGGACCAGTTCAATTTCAGGTCAATGGTAGCCCCCAGGATGTTGATAGTGGGGGGGTTCAGTGATGGCAACACCATTGAATGTCAAGTGGCGATGGTTAGATTCTATCTTCTTGTAGATGGTCATTGCCTGGCACTTGTGTGGCACGAATGTTACTTGCCACTTGTCAGCCCCAAGCCTGGATATTGTCCCGGGTTTGCTGCATTTGGACATGGACTGCTCAGTTATCGGATGAGCCGTGAATGGTGAACATTGGCAGTCATCCGCAAACATCCCCACTTCTTTTAAAAAAAAAAAAAATTTAGAGTACCCAATTCATTTTTTCCAATTAAGGGGCAATTTAGCGTGTTCAATCCACCTAGCTTGATCATTTTTGGGATGTGGGGGAGAAACCCATGCAAACACGGGGAGAATGTGCAAACTCCACACGGACAGTGACCCAGAGGCGGGATCAAACCTGGGACCTCGGCGCCGTGAGGCAGCAGTGCTAACCCACTGCTCCACCGTGCTGCCCCAACATCCCCACTTCTGACCTTATGCTGGCAGGGAGGCGATTGATGAAGCAGCGGAAGGTGGTGGGCCGAGGACAGTACCCTGCACTTCCAGCAATTCCCCCCCCCCCCAAAAGAACCCAGACGTCAACTGGAACCTTGATGACCGAGACGAGCGACAGAGGCTGGTAGAATTCTGTGAAATGTCCCTGCTCTCATCCACACAGGGAGGCAGTATCTCAAACCTGTTGTACAAAGTCAAGGGCTGAGGCTCCTGAATCCCTCTACCCGCCGCACTCTCCTATCCCTGACCACTGGTAGAATTCAAGGTAGTTAATCTAAGGGGTGTGACTGCCTCCTGAAACACAATTTCCAGGTAACTCTCCCCCTGCCTGATGTATCACAGCGTCCGAAGCTCCAGCATAAGGTCAGAAGTTGGGATATTGGGGCAGCTCGGTGGTGCAGTGGGTTAGCCCTGCTGCCTCACGGCGCCGAGGTCCCAGGTTCGATCCCGGCTCTGGGTCACTGTCCGTGTGGAGTTTGCACATTCTCCCCGTGTTTGCGTGGGTTTCACCCCCACAACCCAAAGATGTGCAGGCTAGGTGGATTGGCCACGCTAAATTGCCCCTTAATTGGAAAAAATGAATTGGGTACTCTAAATTTATAAACTCATCAACTCTGAGCCGAAGGTCCTCAAACAACCAACACTTGCTACAGATGTGTTCGCGAGCAACCACAAATGGTGAAGCCTTGCCTAAAGGGTTCCCAAAATGTGGTCGACACTGAACTGCCCCGAGGGGCAATTAAGGATAGGGCTTTGTCAACAGATTGAAAATGAAAAGACGAGCGGGATGGCTAAAGAAAGAAAAGATATTCTCAGGAAGCCTGGGCTGCTTAAAACAGATTTACAGCCATCGTACCGAGACCATGAGGACTCTGCCTCTTAACGAGTGCAATATATTGGCTCTGAGTTGACGATCACTGGCAGTGTCTCTTTACAAACAACCCTTCTCCCTCCCCACAGTGTGGAGTGTCCCTTTAAATACAAACAACCGTCCTCACAGCATGGAGTGCCCCTTTAAATACGAAGCACCCGTCTCGCATCATGGAGTGTCTCTTTAAATACAAATAATCTTCCTCACTGCATGGAATGTCCCTTTAAATACAAACAACCCTTCTCCCTCCTCATAGCATGGAGTGTCCTTTTAATTATACAAACAATCCTTCCCCCTCCTCACAGCATGGTAGCATTGTGGATAGCACAACTGCTTCACAGCTCCAGGGTCCCAGGTTCGATTCCCGGCTTGGGTCACTGTCTGTGTGGAGTCTGCACGTTCTCCCCGTGTGTGCGTGGGTTTCCTCCGGGTGCTCCGGTTTCCTCCCACAGTCCAAAGATGTGCAGGTTAGGTGGATTGGCCATGATAAATTGCCCATCGTGTCCAAAATTGCCCTTAGTGTTGGGTGGGGTTACTGGGTTATGGGGATAGGGTGGAGGTGTTGACCTTGGGTAGGGTGCTCTTTCCAAGAGCCGGTGCAGACTCGATAGGCCGAATGGCCTCCTTCTGCACTGTAAATTCTATGTTCTATAAATACAAACAACCCTTCTCCCTCTTCACAGCATGGACTGTCCCTTTAAATACAAACAACCCTCCTCACAACATGTCGAGTGTCTCTTTAAACACAAACAACCCTCGTCACAGCATAGTGTCCCCTTCTCCCAGCATGGAGTGTCCCTTTAAATACAAACAATCCTCCTCCAGCATGGAGTGTCCCGTTAAATACAAACAACCCTTCTCCCAGCATGGAGTGTCCCGTTAAATACAAACAACCCTCCTCACATCATGGAGTGTTTCGTTAAATACAAACAACCCTCCTCACATCATGGAGTGTCCCTGAAGGAATCTGTCCCCACTGTCTTCTGCATGGAAGCTTCTCAGTGAAGGGAGACAAAGCAGTAAGGCCCGAGACTGCCTGTGGCCTGAAATTATAAGTAACCCCAACCTTGCATTTAAAATAAATATATACAAAGTGCCCTTTTCATTCCACTCACAGATGCTGAAATGCTTCCTCCACTAAAAAGCTGCTGCAAAGCAGAAAGTTTCCTCGACTGGTGACCTCCAGGTTCAATCGGTGCCTTTTTTTTCTCCACCCCAAGGGAAAATCACTGGGTTGCGGATGATATTACAATGGCTGCGCGGTGCATCTATAATATGATTTTTTTTTTTTGTTGAGAAAAGAAAGAAATCAGAACTGAGCCTCCAGCTCCAGGCCCCAGCGAGTGAACAATGAAACTCAGGATGCCGGATCCACCTAACTCGCTGGAGGGAGTTTGAGTGGGGTGGGGGTGGGGAGGAGACGTCCAGCCCCTCTTTGGCCTGCCGCCGATTGGCCCATTCAGTTTCTTTCTGTTGCCATTGGCCCAATGGCCCATGTCAATCACGACCCACCCACCCACCCCTTCCTCCTCCTCCTCCTCCTTCCCCCAAGTCATGCTTGGTTGGACCAACCTTAGGATTGAAGTTTGCTAGTCTGCAGCGGAGGCGAGTGCATCCGTTTGATTGTTGTGCATTTGATCGTTGTCTTTCCCTCCCCCGTCTCCCCCCCTATCATGCGCAAAGAAAACTAGATTTAATCAAATTTAATGTTTATATTTTTTTAAATGCTGAACAAAGGGATGGGGTGGGTAGGGAAAGGAAGGGGAGGGATTGCGCTTGCGCTATGAGTATCTTGCAGTCTAATGGCTGTAGACCGTGTGTGTGCTCGCTCAATCCGCCTCCTCCCTTTTTTTCCCTTCCCGGGCGACAACCTCCCCCTTCCCTTCTCTATTTCCAACATTTTCCCGCCCCTCCTACACACTTCGACCCCGCCCCCCGCGGTAACACGAGGCTTTCCGTTCATCCAATGGAGGGCGTGTAATGGCGGCCCCTCCGTCCCACAATGCTCGGCGGACGGGAATACGCCCTATCCCCGACAGCGTGAGCGGGCAGGCGCCGCCTTCAGGCCATTGTTGGAGAGTGAGCATGCGCAGTGTGTACGGGGTGGTGGTAGCCATAGCATCAGGTCAGTGGGTGGGGGAATGGAGCTCCTCCTCCAGCCACGTGCAGTACCAGAGAAAGGTTACGATGCAGACAGTCATAGAGTTTTACAGCACGGGAAGAGGCCCATCGTATCTGCGTCGGCCATCAAACACCTATTTACCCTAACCCCATTTTCCAACATTTGGTCCATAGCCCCTTGTATGCTGTGGCGTTTCAGGTGCTCGTCTAAACGCTTCTTACTAAATGCTTCTTGTATGTTGAGGGTTCCCGCCTCCACCACCCTTTCGTCAGCGAGTTTCAGATTCTACCGCTCTCTGGATGAAAAGGTTTCCCCTCACATCCCCTCTAAAAATCCTGCCCCTTACCTTCACTGGCGGCACGGTAGCACGGTGGTTAGCAATGTTACTTCACAGCGCCAGGGTCCCAGGTTCGATGGGTCACTGTCTGTGCGGAGTCTGCATGTTCTCCCCATGTCTGCGTGGGTTTCCTCCCACAAGTCCCGAAAGACGTGATTGGACATTACAAAGAACAAAGAAATGTACAGCACAGGAACAGGCCCTTCGGCCCTCCAAGCCCGTGCCGACCATACTGCCCGACTAAACTACAATCTTCTACACTTCCTGGGTCCGTATCCTTCTATTCCCAACCTATTCATATATATATTCTGAATTCTCCCTCTGTGACCCGGACAGGCTCCGGAATGTGGCGACGAGGGCATTTTCACAGTAACTTCATTGCAGTGTTAATGTAAAGATACTTGTGACAATAACGATTATTATTACATCTTCAACCCACCCCCCCCCCGGTTATTGACCACTCTACTACAGGGAAAAAGTTCCCATTCACCTTATCTATTGCCCTCATAATAATTTTGTGCACCTCAGGTTTCCACCCCCCTCAGCCTTCTCTGCTCCAAGAAACACAACCCCAGCCCTACCCAGCCTCTCTTCATCGCTGAAACTCTCCAGCCCAGGCAACATCCTGGTGAATCTCCTCTCCAGTGCAACACATCCTTCCTATAGTGTGGTGACCAGAACAGCACACCGTACTCCAGCTGGGGCCTAACCAGCGTTTTATACAGCTCCAGCATCACCTCCCTGCTCTTATATTCTAGAGAAACAGAGAGGCCAGTCAGACCTTTGTGCCTTCGCAGGCCGAAAAAGGAAGAACGTTTTAAAAACTAGCCGCTCATTCTAAAATAATAATCTTTATTAGTGTCACAAGGATCTAATAATCTTTATTATTAATGATAATAATCGCTTATTGTCACAAGTAGGCTGCAATGAAGTTACTGTGAAAAGCCCCTAGTCGCCACATTCCAGCGCCTGTTCGGGGAGGCCGGTACGGGAATTGAACCCGTGCTGCTGGCCTTGTTCTGCATTACAAGCCAGCTGTTTAGCCCACTGTGCTCAACCAGCCCCTATTAGTGTCAAAAGTAGGCTTACCTTAACACTGCAATGAAGTTTAAAAAAAATAAATTTAGAGTATCCAATTTTGTTTCCAATTAAGGGGAAATTTAGCGTGGCCAATCCATCTACCTTGCATGCTTTGTGCTGTGGGGGGTGAGACCCACGCAGACACGGGAAGAATGTGCAAATTCCACACGGACAGCTGGGAATCGAACCCAGGTCCCTGGCACTGTGAAGCAACAATGCGAACCACTGTGCTACCGTACCGCCCAACTCCTACAAGCACCCGGTCTGTATCCTGGCGGGTTCCAGCTCTTCGGGTGTGGATCAAGGTACCGGTTCAATGAGTTGAGTGTCTCTGTCTCAATTACTCAATCCGGGCAGCGAATTCCAGACACCCACCACCCTCTGGGCGAAGAAGGTGTTTGCTAAGATTCCCCCTCCAATCCTCTCAATCCATGTCCCCTGGTAACTGACCTCTCAGCTAGGGAAAAACTGTCTACCCTATCCGAGCCTCTCATAGCTTTGCACACCTCCATCTGGTCGACCCCCTCAGCCTCCTCTGTTCTGAGGCAAATAATCCAAGCCTCCATAATCTCTCCTCATCGCTGCAATTTTCCAGCACTGGCAACATTCTTGTAAATCTCCTCTGCACTCTCTCTCCGGAACAATGGTGTCCAGGATATCCTTCTATTCCATTCACCCGTGTGTTTTTATGCAGCTTCCTCTTAAATGTATCTCTTCAGCAGTCCCTCGAGACCAAGGTTGACTTTCTACCACTGCGTGGTTGTGACTCCTGAGGTGACTTAAAACGTGGATCCGCCAAAGGCGGGGCTGGTGGTGTTTGACAAGGTGGGCGGGCGAGCGGGTGCGGTGCTTGAATTCTGGTCCACTCCGTCCTCTGTTGGCGCTTGGCCTCCACCTGTACCCGCCAGGAAGACGCTCAAAACGGTTGCCGCTCTTCGTGGGATGCTCCACCTCCAGTCAGGGCGGAGGATTTCCCCATGGAGGGGTGGGGGATGTTGCAGCTTCTCAGGGAGGCTTCGAGGGCGGCTTCGAGGGCCTCGCTCTTCCCCTCCCCCTCTCCTGGTAATGGCTCGCCATGAAAAACCCAGCACCGTAGCTCATGGTCTTATCGGGTTGTCTGCGTCAGAGACATGGTCAATATACAACAGACACCATAAACCCTGGAGGATTATCTCCAGTGCTGCCACCATAAAGTCCTGAAAATCCAATGTCTAAGACCTTGTTGGGCAAGGAATCCAAAGGTTTTCCGGCGGGGAGGGGGGTGTGGTATATGGGGAATGTGGAACTCGAAACGCAAACAGAACGGCCAATGATCATATCGAATGGCGGAGCAGGCTCAAGGGGGCCAAATGGACTACTCCTGCTCCTATCTTGCCTGTTCGGTTTGTATAGGGCGATCCAAGTCATGTCCTCTCTCTCTCTCTCTCAGGCCAACATCCCCAAACTGCGTCTATACTAATTTAGGATTGCCAAATGTGATAAATGCATTCCTGGAGCTTTCATGGCGTGTAGCTGCCCCCATGCTCCCAGCCATCAGTCAGCCAAAATCCTTGTGATGTACTGCCTTCCTACATCAATTGGAAAGCAAAAGGACTTGTTACCCCAATGGATGATGCTTGACTTCTTTTAAAATTCGTTCATGGGATGTGGGTGATTGTGAGCACTGGGCGGCATGGTGGTTTAGCACTGCGGCCTCACAGCGCCAGGGACCCGGGTACGATTCTGGCCTTGGGTGACTGTGTGGCGTTTTCACTTTCTCCCCGTGTCTGCGTGGGTTCCTTCCGGGTGCTCCGGTTTCCTCCCACAGTCCAAAACCGCTCAGGGTTAGGGTGGATCGGCAGCGCGGAATTACCCCTCAGTATCCTCAGGTTAGGTGGGATAATGGGGATAGGGCAGAGAGTGAGCCTCGGTTAGGGGGCTCTTTCTTCAGAGGGTCGGGGGAGACTCAATGGGCTGAAAGGCCTCCTTCTGCACTGTAGGGATTCTATGATTTCTATTAAATTACCCCTTGAGAAGGTGGTGGGTGAGCCGCCTTCTTGAACCCGCTGCAGTCCCTGTGTGGTGTGGGTAACACCCACAGTGCTGTTGGGGAGGGAGGTCCAGGATTGTGACCCAGCGACAGTGAAGGAACGGCCAATGTATTTCCAAGTCAGGATGGTGTAATGGATGTAGGAAACTTTTTATATGATATATATTGTATTATATATCTGTTGCAGTAAAATTTTTTAAAATCCTGGTTTAACCTTCAGGCAGGCAATGTGTCTGCTAGGGCTGTAATTGAAGTCTCGTAAAAGTGAGCCCAATCTTTCATTCCAACCATGTACTTGTTTAACTATTTGCGGTTAATGGAGTGTTGTGTATTTCGGAATGAGGTGTAGATAATTGAGGGCTTGTGCTTAGTCTTAATTAAGATGGTTGGGTAAACGGTTAGTGGGACGGAGATGCTGTAATTAATGGGAGGAGCCAGGTCTGTAGCAAGGATTTCCAGGTTATGCCTGAAGGGGCCCCTCTCTAATTTTCTAAAAGGAAGTCTCGACTCAATAGTACAGGAAGTATCCCTGTGTTTGCTAACTTTATTTACAAGTGGCTTTTGACCTTTAATGGGCTTGGCTTATAAGTTAGTAGTTAAAGTGTTCCGTTTTATTGTAAGAATTGTTTAACTGTTAATTGTAGAGCTGTGATGTTAGTATGTTTAATCCAGTGTTAATAATAAAGTTATTTTCATATAAAAGATCCCTATCTTTTCCAGGAATCACTCCTGGAGAAAAGCATTCTTTCCGCACAGTTTTACAAACTGAAAAATAGTTGGGGTTTCCCATCTGATTGACTGATATAAATTGTGATCTGGGCTGGCACTGTATCAGTGTGTGTGTGTGGCTTGGAGGGGAATGGACAGGCAGTGGTGCTGTTCCCATGTGTCTGCTACTCTCATCCATCTAGGTGACAGCCAAACAGCCACTTTGTCCCACCCCGCCCTGCATCATTTTCAATATTCTCACGTTTGGTAAAGAGAAATATACAAAGGAAGGGGGGGGGGCGGGAGAGAGAGAGAGAGAAACCATCTTTTAATATCCTGATGATTTCTTTTCTCCAGGGTTGGACACAGCAGTGTCCCGGAGACTGATCTTCGATCCCTGGAGACTCTGAGCCAACACTGAAGGATTGGCAATAGTCGCCTCAGCCGTTACGAAGCTCCACATTCTCACAACTCTCAGAGGAAAGAGGTTCCTCTTAAATTCCCTGTTGAACTGATCAGCGGCTCTCTTATATTGATGGCCCACGAATCCCCACCCAGTTCTAGTCTCTCTTCTCTCCCCCCACCCCACCCCCCCCCCCCCCCCCACCCCCCCCCCCCCCCCCGCCCCCGCTCCCGCTCCCACTCTACCAAGTGGAAACATCTCAAAGTCAACACCTGTGGTGGCCTGCCACTTTGTGGGGTGGGAGGAGCTATCAGAGGTCACATGACCCATCCGGCCATTTGCAGACAGGCGATTGTTTGACAGTCGGAGTCGGCAGACGGAACCCGGGGAGTTAACAAGCTTTCTTATCGCTGTTCTATGTATATAGCTGTCTGTTCCCAAATAAACCTCCTGATTGTTTATGTGCCTTGTTGGTCGTCAGTTCCTCGCAGCCATTGCAACACCCCTGCGTGATCACAATGGACTCTATCAGGTTACCCCTCAGCCTTCTTTCTGGGGAATAGATACCCAGCCCTGTTCAAATCTTTCTCGATGGTTCTAACCTCCATGTTCTGATGTCATCCCTGGTACGTCCAATGACTGTCCACTAATTTTCATGCTTCGTTCATAGGATGTGGGGCGTCGCTGGCCAGCCCCCAGCATTTATTGCCCGTCCCTAATTGCCCCTTGAGAAGGTGGTGGGTTGAGCTGCCTTCTCGAACCGGCTGCAGTCCCTGTGTGGTGTGGGTAACACCCACAGTGCTGTCAGGGAGGGAGGTCCAGGATTGTGACCCGGCGACAGTGAAGGAACGGCCGATATATTTCCCAGTCAGGATGGTGAGTGTGGGGCTCGGAGGGGAACTTGCAGGTGGTGGAGTTCCCCATGTGTCTGCTGCCCCTTGTCCCTTCTAGGTGGTAGAGGTGGTGGGTTTGGAAGGTGCTGTCGAAGGAGCCTTGGTGAGTCGCTGCGGTGCATCTTGTAGATGGTACACACGCTGCTGTCACTGTGCGTCGGTGGTGGAGGGAGTGAATGTTTGTGGATGGGGTGCCGATCAAAGCAGGGCTGCTTTGTCCTGGATGGTGTCGAGCTTCTCGAGTGTTGTCGGAGCCGCACTCCTCCAGGCAAGTGGAGAGTATCCCATCACACTCCTGACGTTCTCCCTGTGTCTGCGTGGGTTTCCTCCGGGTGCTCCGGTTTCCTCCCACAGTCCAAAGATGTGCAAATTAAGGTGGATTGGCCGGGATAAATTGCCCGTAGTGTCCAAAATGTTAGTTGGGGTTACGGGGATAGGGAGGGGTCGTGAGCCCAGATAGGATACTCTTTCAGAGGGCTGCTGCAGACTCAATGGGCCAAATGGCTTCCATCCGCACAGTAGGGATTCTATGGATCTCATTAAAACGTGCAAAATCAATCAGACTGGATGCCTGTATGTTGTTTTCTCTGGTTGGAGGGGTTCTAGTGTCTCAGGATACGGGGTGAGCCGTTTCGGGCTGAATCATTGAGGTGTACAGCACAGAAAGACCCATCAGCCCAGCGCGTCTACACCGGTCAAAAAACAATCTCCTACCTTATTCTAAACCCAATTTCCAGCACTTGGCCCATAGCCTTTGTGCCCTGGGATCGCAAGTGGACATCCAAATGCTTCTTAAATGTTATGAGGGCCTCTGCTCCACCTCCCCTTTCAGACAGCAAGTTCCGAACTCCCACCACCCTCTGGGTAAAAACGGTTTTCTCTCACATCCCCTCTCAAGCTCCTGTCCCTTATCTTAAATCTAAACCCCTGGACAATGACTCCCCCACAGCTGGAGGAGGATGGTTTGTATTTAAAGGGACACTCCATGATGTGAGGGGGATTGTTTGTATTTAAAGGGACACTCCATGATGTGAGAAGGGTTGTTTGTATTTATAGAACATAGAATTTACAGTGCAGAAGGAGACCATTTGGCCCATCGAGTCTGCACCAGCTCTTGGAAAGAGCACCCTAGCCAAGGTCAACACCTCCACCCTATCCCCATAACCCAGTAACCCCACCCAACACTAAGGGCAATTTTGGACACTAAGGGCAATTTATCACGGCTAATCCACCTAACCTGCACATCTCTGGACTGTGGGAGGAAACCGGAGCACCCGGGGGAAACCCACGCACACACGGGGAGAACGTGCAGACTCCGCACAGACAGTGACCCAAGCCGGAATCGAACCTGGGACCCTGGAGCTGTGAAGCAATTGTGCTAACCACTATGCTACCGTGCTGTGAGGAGGGGGAAGGGTTGTTTGTATAATTAAAGGGACACTCCATGCTATGAGGAGGGAGACGGGTTGTTTGTATAATTAAAGGGACATTCCATGCAGTGAGGAAGATTATTTGTATTTAAAGAGACACTCCATGATGTGAGACGGGTGCTTCGTATTTAAAGGGGCACTCCATGCTGTGTGAGGACGGTTGTTTGTATTTAAAGGGACACTCCCACACTGTGGGGAGGGAGAAGGGTTGTTTGTAAAGAGACACTGCCAGTGATCGTCAACTCAGAGCCAATATATTGCACTCGTTAAGAGGCAGAGTCCTCATGGTCTCGGTACGATGGCTGTAAATCTGTTTTAAGCAGCCCAGGCTTCCTGAGAATATCTTTTCTTTCTTTAGCCATCCCGCTCGTCTTTTTCATTTTCAATCTGTTGACAAAGCCCTATCCTTAATTGCCCCTCGGGGCAGTTCAGTGTCGACCACATTTTGGGAACCCTTTAGGCAAGGCTTCACCATTTGTGGTTGCTCGCAAACACATCTGTAGCAAGTGTTGGTTGTTTGAGGACCTTCGGCTCAGAGTTGATGAGTTTATAAATTTAGAGAACCCAATTCATTTTTTCCAATTAAGGGGCGATTTGGCGTGGCCCACGCAAACACGGGGAGAATGTGCAAACACCACACGGACAGTGACCCAGAGCCGGGATCGAACCTGGGACCTCGGCGCCGTGAGGCAGCAGGGCTAACCCACTGCACCACCGAGCTGCCCCAACATCCCAACTTCTGACCTTATGCTGGAGCTTCGGACGCCTGTGATACATCAGGCAGGGGGAGAGTTACCTGGAAATTGTGTTTCAGGAGGCAGTCACACCCCCTTAGATTAACTACCTTGAATTCTACCAGTGGTCAGGGATAGGAGAGTGCGGCGGGTAGAGGGATTCAGTAGCCTCAGCCCTTGACTTTGTACAACAGGTTTGAGATTCTGCGTCCCTGTGTGGATGAGAGCAGGGACTGTGGGGAGGATGAGCAAACAGACCACAGCACCGTGGTACAGGGAGCCGTTCAAGTGGGGAGGAGAGAAAAGAAATGTAGTTGTAATCAGGGATAAATAGTTAGGGGCATGGACACTGTTCTCTGTGACCAGGATTGAGATCCCAAAGGTTGTGTTGTCTGCCTGGTGCTCGGGTTTGGGATATGCATGGGACCAAGGGTGGAACAGTGGCTCAGTGGTTAGCACTGCTGTCTCACAGCGCCAGGGACCCAGGTTTGATTCTGACTTGTTAAAACTAAAACTCTCCAGCCCAGGAAACATCCTGGTAAATCTCCTCTGCACCCCTTCCCAGTGCTGAGATTAGAAGAAACTTCTTCTCTCAGACGAATTCCTGTGGAATTCTTTCCCACAGAAGACTGTGGAGGCCAAGACACTGAATATATTTAAGAAGGAACTAGATAGATCGCTGGGACACTGTAGGCATTAAGGGGTACAGGCAAACCGCAAAACATCTGTATGAATTAGGAGCAGTAGGCCACTCAGCCCCTCAAGCCTGCTCCACCATTCAATAAAATTGTGACTGATCCGAGTGTAACCTCAACCCCTCATTCCTGTGCAGCTGCCCCCTCCGCCCTGATAACCTTTCACCCCCTCCCCATGTTCATCAAGAATGTTGAGGTAGACAGGATCATGTTGACTGGCGCAGCAGGCTGGAAGAGCCGAGAGGCCCACTTCATCCTGCTCCTATTTTCTGTGGTAACTTGAGGCCACAAATAAGGCAGACGAATGCGTTGTTTCAAAAGAAGGAACTTCTTTATGTAAATAAATAACGAAGTTTGACAGTAACAATAACTCAGCAGAACAGTAATAACTATGAAAACAGGAGCGCTAGTAAAACGGCCTTGCTGACGGGCCACCCTCTTGTCGACTGCAAAGGACTGCCCAAAGCTCGCACATGCTCGAAACACTCAACAGAAGCCAGGAAATCAATTGCACAGGAGAAAAGGCTTTTAAAAACACTCTGTACTCAAAATGGCACCCTGTATCGGTTCCCATGAGTCATAAATGGAACTGAATATCAGCGCGCAACCCCCACTTCTGACTTTACGAGGAAGCGGCTGAATATGGTTGGGCCGAGGACAACTGACCTGAAAGACAGCAGCAACAGTGCCCTGCGCTAAGCCGGGGGCTGGGGCACCATGGAATTTACAGTGCAGAAGGAGGCCATTCGGCCCATCGAGTCTGCACCAGCCCTTGGAAAGAGCCCCCTACCCAAGCCCACACCTGGGCAGGACAAGTGGATAGTACTGTGGCTTCACAGCGCCAGGGTCCCAGGTTCAATTCCCCGTTGGGTCACTGTCTGTGCGGAGTCTGCACGTTCTCCCCGTGTGTGCGTGGGTTTCCCCCGGGTGCTCCGGTTTCCTCCCACAGTCCAAAGACGTGCAGGTTAGGTGGATTGGCCGTGCTAAATTGCCCTTAGTGTCCAAAAAGGGTAGATGGGGTTATTGGGTTACGGGGATAGGGTGGAGGTGAGGGCTTGGGTGGGTCAGTGCAGACTCGATGGGCCGAATGGCCTCCTTCTGCACTGTATGTTCTAATTCACACCTCCACCCAACCTTTTTTGACAGGGCAATTTATCACAGTCAATCCACCTAACCTGCACATCTTTGGACTTTGGGAGGAAACCCACGCACACACGGGGAGGATGTGCACTCCCCGCACAGACAGTGACCCAAGCCGGAATCGAACCTGGGACCCTGGAGCTGTGAAGCAACTGTGCTAACCTATGGTAATATGACTGAACGGTCAACCAGGCAAATGGACGGTGATCAGCACAGCTGATACATCTAACGTTGAAACAAACTTTGTTCCCCTCATTGTGTCCGAAAAAAGTCATTTACCCCATGTTCGTCCTCAAAGCTTCAATCATTTGTGGTACGTACATATCAAAGGTTAAGGCTTAAGTGCAGGAGCACACTTGAGAAGGTTGCAGACGATACGCAAGCTGGCCGCGGGAGTGGTAGTGAGGTAGAAAGCTGTGGAACCGCAGGAAAATATCACTGGACTGATCGGGGGGTGGGCAGAGAAGTGGCAAACGCAGTTCAATCTGGGGAAGTGGGAGGTTATGAATTTAGGAAAAGCTAATGAAGGCAAAGGGAATCCACAATAACTGTTAGAATAATGAGAAGGACCTTGGATTGGAATACTGTGAACTGTTTTGGTCCCCTTATCTAAGGAACGATATACTGGCACTGGAGGAAGTCCAGAGATCTTCTTTCGGTTGATCCCGGATATGGAGGTGTTTTTCTTAGGACGAGAGGTGGAGTAGGTTGGGGCCTGTCCTCATTGGGATTTAGAAGAATGAGAGGCGACCGTATTGAGACAGAGAGGATTCTCAGGGGGCTCGACAGGGTCGATGCTGAGAGGATGTTTCCTCTTGTGGGAGAGTCTAGGACCAGAGGGCATAATCTCAGAGTAAGGGGGTCGCCCCATTTCAGACAGAGATGAGGAGGAATTTCCCCTCTCGGAGGGTGGTGAATGTGTGGAATTCTTTCCCGCAGAGAGCTGTAAAGGCTGGCTCCTTAAGTATGTTAAGTAGTATGTAAGTATGGCATATCGTCTAGCACTGCAACTCACAGTGCCAGGGACCCGGGTTCGATTCTGACCTCTGGTGACTGTGTGCAGTTTGCACGTTCTCCCAGTGTCTGCGTGGGTTTCCTCCGGGTGCTCTGGTTTCCTCCCACAGTCCAAAGATGTGCAGGTTAGGTGGATTGGCCATGATAAATTGTCCCTTAGGGTAGGGTTGCAGGAATAGGGTGGGGGAATTGGGCCTAGGTAAGGTGGTATTTCAAAGGGTTGGTGAAGACTCGATGGGCCGAATGGCCTGCTGCTGCATTGTAGGGATTCTATGTTCAAGGCCGAGACAGACAGATTTTTAATGCATGAGGGAATCGAGGGTTTATGGGAATAAGGCGGGAAAGTGGAGTTGAGGATTATCACATCAGATCAGTCACAATCTCATTGAATGGTGGAGCGACTCGATGGGCCGAATGGGCCTACTTACGTCTTATGGTCTGTCTACAGAATCCTGAAGGTAGCAGCACAGGTAGATAAGGTGGTTAGGAAGGCAGGTGGGATAGTTTCCTTCGTTAGCCGAGGGCCTAGAATATAAGAGCAGGGACGTTAAGCTGGAACTGGATCAAACACCAGTTAGACCACAGCCGGAGCACTGTGGACAGTTCTGGTCACCACATTACAGGAAGGATGTGATCACACGAGAGAGGCTGCAGAGGAGATTTACGCAGGATGGAGAATTTTAACTCTGAGGGCGGCACGGTGGCACAGTGGGTAGCACTGCTGCCTCACAGCGTCAGAGACCCCGGTTTGATTCCGACCTCGGGTGATTGTCTGTGTCTCCCCGTGTCGGCCTGGGTTACCTCCGGGTGCTCCGGTTTCCTCCCACAATCCAAAGCTGTGCAGGTCTGGTGGATTGGTCATGTTATATTGCCCCATAGGTGGGGTCATGGGGATAGGGTGGGGGCTTGGGCCTGGGTGGGCTGCTCTTTCAGAGGGCCGGTGCAGGCTCGATGGGCCAAATGGCCGCCTGCAGTACTGTAAAGATTCTATGAAAGACAGGAGAGGCCGGGGTTGTTCTCATTGGAATCGAGGAGGCCGAGGGGAGATTGAATTGAGCTGTGTGTAATTCTGAGGGGGCCCAGACAGAGTGAATATTGCCCTGTATATGTGCAGATCTGGGTACCTGTTGAATGAGTTGCTAGTTTCCATCTCCACTATCAAACCAGCAGCAAATTCCAGACGCCCACCACCCTCTGGGTAAAGACATTTTTCCTTATGTCCCCTAAACCTTCTACCAATGGCCTGTATCCCCTGGTAATTGCACCCCTCCCCTCAGCTAGCGAAACAGGTGTTTCCTGTCTAACCTCTCCAGACCCCTCTTAATCTTGTTAGGTCAGCCCTCAGCCTCCCTCTGTTCTAACACTCGCCGCTCACCTGGGTGAGTGCGGCTCCGACAACACTCGAGAAGCTCGACACCATCCAGGACAAAGCAGCCCCGCTTTGATCGGCACCCCATCCACAAACATTCACTCCCTCCACCACCGACGCACAGTGACAGCAGCGTGTGTACCATCGACAAGATGCACCGCAGCGACTCACCAAGGCTCCTTCGACAGCACCTTCCAAACCCACCACCTCTACCATCGAGAAGGACAAGGTGCAGCAGACACACGGGGAACTCCACCACCTGCAAGTTCCCCTCCGAGCCCCACACTCACCACCCTGACTGGGAAATATATCGGCCGTTCCTTCACTGTCGCCGGGTCACAATCCTGGACCTCCCTCCCTGACAGCACTGTGGGTGTTACCCACACCACACAGGGACTGCAGCCGGTTCGAGAAGGCGGCTCACCCACCACCTTCTCAAGGGGCAATTAGGGATGGGCAGTAAATGCTGGGCCCGGCCCATGAATGAAAAATCAAAAAGCGGTGGCCGTTATCTGTTAATTAACATGGCGTCTCCTGCCAACTCAACATGGGCACCGATACCTGTCTGCGTGTGTGCAGAAATGCACGGACATCACTCCAGAGACATTATTTCCCCTGGCCAAAGATCATTCCTTGCCTTATTCATCACTTTAAGCTGTTACATGCGCCAGATTGCTTTCTACGTACAGTCCCGTACAAGGTGCAGCACCAGTTTGGGGGGGGGGGGTTCAGTGGGTTTGCATGTGAGGCAGGGATTTTAAGCTCTCCGTGAAGGAATCACTGCAAGACGTTTGGGACAGTAGTTTTTTTTAAATTTAGAGTGCCCAATTCTTTTTTTTAAACCTAATTAAGGGGCAATTTAGCGTGGCCAATCCACCTACCCTGCACATCTTTGGGTTGTGGGGGCGAAACCCACGCAGACACGGGGAGAATGTGCAAACTCCACACAGACAGTGACCCAGAGCCGGGATCAAACCTGGGACCTCGGCACCGTGAGGCAGCAGGGCTAACCGCTGCGCCACCGTGCTGCCCCTTCTTTTGGGACAGTAGTTAACTGAATAATCAGTTAGGGGACTCAGTAAAGTTTTGCAGAGATGCTACTGTAAGACTTGAGTTTCGGGAGCTCATTTGTTTGCCCCACAGTCGAAGAAACAGCAGGTTTTGGGTGCGATTTTTGGGTGTCTAATGCAGCGCTGATACTTAGGACCATAGAATCTCAGGGGTAGCACGGTGGCGCAGTGGTAAGCATTGCTGCGTCACGGCGCTGAAGACATGGGTTCGAATCCCGGCCGTGGGTCACTGTCCGTGTGGAGTTTGCACATTCTCCCCGTATCTGCGTGGGTTTCACCCCCACAGCCCAAAGATGTGCAGGGTAGGTGGATTGGCCACGCTAAATTGCCCCTTAATTGGAAAAAATGAATTGGGTACTCTAAATTTATTTTTTAAAAGGGGAAAAAAGGATCCTAGAATCTCTACAATGCAGAAGGAGGCCATTCGGCCCGTCAAGTCTGCACCCACCCTCTGAAAGAGCACCCGACCTAGGCCCACTCCCCAACCCTATCTCCGTGACCCCATCTAACCTTGTACATCTTCGGACAGTGGGAGGAAACCGGAGCGCCCGGAGGAAACCTACGCAGACAAGAGGAGAACGTGCAAACTCCGCACAGACAGTCACCCGAGGTTGGAATCGAACCCGGGTCCCTGGCGCTGTGAGGCAGCAGTGCTAACCACTGTGCCCCCCCTTCTCAGGGACTCTCGGGAGAGACAAGAGTTGTTACCCCACCCCTGTCACGTGAGGGCACACCGGTGGCTCAGCAGGTAGGACGAGCAAATGTACCTCTTGCCATAGGCAGTGCAGGGGAACGACCCTGCCTTGGTGTGGATGAAGGGGGTTTGTCCGATGGGGAAAGGTTGAGCCGGTCGGGGCCTGTACCCATTGGAGTTTAGAAAGAACCAGAGGAGATCTTATTGAAACGGATCAGATTGTGACGGGGGGGGGGGGGGAGAGAGAGAGAGAGAGAGAGAGAATGACAGGGTGGATGCTGGGAGGATGTTTCCCCCTTGTGGTAGTGGGGGGGGGGGGGCACAGTTTGAAAATGAGGGGGTCTCCTATTGAAGTCAGGGATGAGGAGGAATTTATTCACTCAGAGGGAGCTCAGTCTGTGGAATCCTCTCCCCCAGAGAAGCAGCGGAGGCTGCGGGTCACTGAATATATTCAAGGCCCTAGTTAGAGAGAGTCAAGGGTTATGGGGAAGTCAGGCAGCAAAGTGGAGTTGAGGTTACAATCAAATCAGCCGCGATCTTATCGGATGGCGGAACAGGCTTGATGGGCCGAGTGGCCGACTCCTGCTCCTGTTGCTTATGATCTTATGACCAAGTCGCCTCTTGTCGGGAGGCATCGAGGAACTCGGCGCATTGTGCGTTTGAAAGAGAGCTGATTTTGTTTACCGGGTATCCAGCTCATTCAACCCCCGAGTCAGTGACGGCGAGGGTATTAGTCATGGGTTATGATTAACAGCAGCGATAACAGCAGAAGCAAACACCCGTCCTCTCCCCCCCCCCCCCCCGGTCACGTGTGAACACACCGGTGATTCAGCAGGTAGGATGAGCGAGTGAAGCGCTTGCCGCAGACGGTGCAGGGGAACGGCCTCTCCCCGG
The DNA here is from genome assembly GCF_047496885.1 of Scyliorhinus torazame. Classification (NCBI taxonomy): domain Eukaryota; kingdom Metazoa; phylum Chordata; class Chondrichthyes; order Carcharhiniformes; family Scyliorhinidae; genus Scyliorhinus; species Scyliorhinus torazame. The sequence continues at coordinate 138,390,190 of NC_092711.1, forward strand.
TGTGGACCCGCCGGTGGGTTAGCAGGTTGGACGAGCGGGAGAACCCCCGTCCGCACACGGGGCAGGTGAATGGCCTCTCCCCGGTGTGCGTGCGCTGGTGGGTCTGCAGGGCTGAGGGCTGGGTGAATCCCTTGCCGCACACCGGGCAGACGAAGGGCCGCTCATCGGCGTGGAGCCGCCGGTGGGTCAGCAGGTGGGAGGAGCGGGTGAAGCCCTTGCCGCAGGCGGCGCAGGTGAAGGGCCGTTCCGCCGCGTGCACGTAGCGGTGCGTGGTCAGGTTGGAGGACTGGCTGAAGCCCTTGCCGCACTCAGCCCAGGTGAAGGGCCTCTCCCCGGTGTGGACCCGCCGGTGCGACGAGCGGGTGAAGCCCTTGCCGCACTCGGCACAGGCGAAGGGCCTCTCCCCGGTGTGGACCCGACGGTGGGTGCGCAGGCTGGATGAGCGGGTGAAGCGCTCGCCGCAAGTGGGGCAGGCGAACGGGCGCTCGCCGGTGTGGACCCGCTGGTGGGTGCGCAGGCTGGACAAACGGGTGAATGTCTCCCCGCACTCCGGGCAGGTGTAGGGGCGCTCGGCCGCGTGGACCCGCCGGTGGGTCTGCAGCGTGGAAGACCGACTGAACCCCTTACCGCACATGGCACAGGTGAAGGGCCGCTGCCGATCGCCACTAGCCCCTTGGTCAGCCTGCAGCCTGGGGTCTTCCCCGAGTCTCCCCCCACAGTCAGTACACGCCAGGGACTCCCGGTCAGCGCAGTCGAGCTGTTTTATCATCAGCAGCACTGTCTGTTCACGCACAAAGTCACGCAGCGTTCCTCCCTGGTGCGGGTGTCCTTGTGTCTCTCCAGGTCAAACAATCAGAACACGTGTACGGTCTCTCCCCGCTGTGAATGGTGTGATGTGTTTTCAGGCTGTGTAACTGGTTAAAGCTCTTTCCACAGTCAGTGCTCTGGAACACTCTCACTCGGGTGTGTGTGTCTCGGTGCTTTTCCAGTCACACTGATGTTTAAAGCATTCTGAAGCAGACAGAACAGACAAACATTTCTCCTGCGAGATTTAAAGGCCGATGATATTCAGGTCCGGTGGATTGGGTGATTCAGTCAGATCGAGGCGTGAAGTTTGCTTTGAGATTTCTGTCTGTAAATCCTCACCTTCTGACATCCTGTGAAAGGAGTTTACAAAATCATCACTGTCAGTCCAGGATAGAAATTCAGAACCTGCAAGTTGAGTTTCTGAGGAGTATCCTTAGAGTCAAACAGAACAGAAAAGATCCTTTGGACCATTGAATCTGCGCTGGTCAAAAACCACAACCTAACTATTCTAATCCCATTTTCCAGCACTTGGCCCATAGTCCTTGTATGCCCTGGGATCCAAGTGCACATCTAAATACTTCTTAAATGTTATGAGAGACTCTGCCTTCACCACCCTTTCAGGCAGCGAGTTCCAAACTACCATCTCCTTCAGGGTAGTGGGTGCCTGGAACTCGCTACCGGAGGAGGTGGTGGAAGCAGGGACGATAGTGACATTTAAGGGGCATCTTGACAAATACATGAATAGGATGGGAATAGAGGGATGCGGACCCAGGAAGTGTAGAAGATTTTAGTTTAGACGGGCAGCATGGTCGGCACAGGCTTGGAGGGCCGAAGGGCCTTGAAGGAGGGGTTCAACGAGGATACCTTTTAAACACTAAATAGTTAGCATCCACTAGATCAGTTTTACATTAGTTACTTTATTAAGGATTGGGATGAATTATAGGAAGAGTACCGAGTAATCATTATTAACCATTAAACATGTATTTTTAAGACACAGCATAATAAGTAATCGATAGTGAAACAATCCAGGGTGCTGGTTCTGTTGTTCTGTTTCTCACAGACAAACAGCACAGGATGTTGTGATTGTACATAGCTGTCAGGGTGAGGATCCTGGCATCAATCATGGGTTGTTTGCAATTCGATTGGGTGAAGTTTAAACATTGCTTGTGATTCTATTGGGTGAGTTTAAACATAGCAGCTTCAGGGATTGGATCACATTCAACTGGGGCAGGCTACTGATTTTTGAATGTTGCACATGTGCTGAGTTTGTGTCATTGTTCTGTAGAAGGACCGTGGCAGCTTTCCAGGTCTTATCTCTCATGCACATGAAATCAAGCTTGTAGAATATTAAACCGTCTTCAGATTGTTGATGTGTCTGCTGCTCTTTGTACTGAGTTAAGCCACAGGAGAAAAGCCCACGTGGAGGCTGACTCAATACACAGGCCTTGAAACCTCTCTTACAGGCCTGTTCCTGTGCTGTACTTTGTTGTTCTTTGAAAACATTTTTCCTCGCATCCTATTACCTTAAATCTAAACCGTGGTCACTGATCCCTCCACCAAGGGGAAAGGTTTCTTCCTGTCTACTCTATCTATGCCCCTCATAATTTTATACATCTCAATCATGTCCCCCCTCAGTCTGCTCTAAGGAAAACAACCCCAGTCTATCTAGTCTCTCTTCATAGCTAAACCTCGCTAGCACAGGCAACATCCTGGTAAATCTCTTCTGCACCCTCCGATAATGTGGATTCCAGGGCTGCACACAATACTCTAAAACTGTGACCTAACCAACGTTTATACAGTTCCAACATAACCTCCCTGCTCTTAAACCCTTCGGCTAATAAAGGCCCAGTATACCGTATGCCTTTTTTAACCACTGTATCCACCTGCTCTGCTACCTTAAGGGACCGGTGTACATCCACACCAAGGTCCGTCTGATCAGCGGAGCTTCCCAGGACCCTGCCGTTTATCATGTATTCCCTTGCCTTGTCTGTCCAACCAAGTACATCACCTCGCACTGATCCGGATTGAATTCCATTTGCCACTGATCAGCCCATCTGACCAGCCCAGCCCCTCCTAAACTGTAGATCCCCATCCCACATCTTCTCCCTCCCTCAGCGCAATTGAGATTCACCCCATATCCTCCCAATGGTTTTGGTTGGTTTGAGAGGTTCTCTGTGCTACCTCCCTTGATTCTGCAGAGTCACACTGGAGTACAGTTCCTCCCCTTCCCAAACTCCGTGCGAGACACAGGGGTTCCAGAATGGGAGAATGTAGCACCAGGTCGACAGTGTCTGTGTGGGTGGAGCTTGAAAGTGTTGATGATCAATGAGTCTTAGGGTGAGCTGATACATAGAACATTATGGCGCAGTACAGGCCCTTCGGCCCTCGATGTTGCGCCGACCTGTGAAACCACTCTAAAGCCCATCTACACTATTCCCTTATCGTCCATATGTCTATCCAATGACCATTTGAATGCCCTTAGTGTTGGTGAGTCCACTACTGTTGCAGGCAGGGCATTCCACGCCCTTACTACTCTCGGAGTAAAGAACCTACCTCTGACATCTGTCCTATATCTATTTCCCCTCAATTTAAAGCTATGTCCCCTCGTGCTAGACATCACCATCCGAGGAAAAAGGCTTTCACTGTCCACCCTATCCAATCCTCTGATCATCTTGTATGCCTCAATTAAGTCACCTCTTAACCTTCTTCTCTCTAACGAAAACAGCCTCAAGTCCCTCAGCCTTTCCTCATAAGATCTTCCTTCCATACCAGGCAACATTCTGGTAAATCTCCTCTGCACCCTTTCCAATGCTTCCACATCCTTCCTATAATGCGGAGACCAGAATTGCACGCAATACTCCAAATGCGGCCGCACCAGAGTTTTGTACAGCCTCATGGCGCTGAAACTCAATCCCTCTATCAATAAAAGCTAACACACCGTACGCCTTCTTAACAACCCTCTCAACCTGAGCTGAGAGATATTCATTCCCAGTGTCCTGTCTCCAACTGCAATATATCCAACTAAAACTTTAAAAGTTTTCCTACATTACAAGGGCTTCCAGTTGCTAAGCAACCACTGCTACAAACGATCACTCTTCACACCGTAACCCTCTCGAAACACAATAGAATCACAGTTGGAATTGAAACCAATCCACACACATGCAAACCCTGTAGTCCAGCATGAGTCTAACTGTAGATTTTACCCTTCCAGGCAAATAAACATTAAATTAAACATACTTAAAACTGTACCATATTTATAATGTTTACCAATAAATCCCTTAAAACTACTTTTGTATTACTAACAATATCCTCCTTCATGTTATGTGGCACATATACGAGGATAGCGGATAGTTAATCTGCAGGTGGGAATGGGAAACCAAATGGCACCTTGGCCTTCATGGCGAGAGGGCCTAATACAGGAATAAAAGAAGCCTTGCAACAGGGTTCTGGTGAGACCACACCTGGACTACAGCGTGCGTTTTTTTGGTCTCCACGTTTAAGAAAGGGCAGACTTGCATCTGAGGCAGCAGAGCCAAGATCCACTAGATGGACTCTGGGATGAGAGCGGGGGGGGGGGCAACTTCTCAACTTTGCCCCTCGCCTTGGGCTGCGGTGGCCCTCGGGTTAAATCACCACCAGTCAGCTCTCTCTCTCCCCCTCAGATGGGAGAGCAGCCTGTGGTCTCCTGGGATCGTGGCGGCTTTTACATTTTAGATCCAAAGGGGAGTCATACAAAGTGGCTGGAAAATAGCAAGCCAGAGGATCGGGAGCAGTTTAGAATTCAGAAAAGGAGGACCGAGAGATTTATCAAGCAGGGAAAATAAAGCGGGAAGAGTAAACGTGCACTGAGAAAAAAAGCAGATTGTAAGAGTTCCCACAAGTAGATAAAAAGAAAAGAAAAGTGAAGACAAATGTAGGTCCCTTATAGTCCAAAACGGGAAAGTTACTAATAGAGAACAAGGAAATGGCAGAGCAATTAAGCAACGGCTTTAGGTCTGTCTTCGAAGAGGAAGACACAAATCACTTCCCAGAAATGCTCAGGAGCCAAGGATCTAGCGAGAAGAAGGAATTAAAGGAAATTAGAATTACTAAAAGTGGAGAAATTAATGGGACTGAAAGCCGATAAATCCTCAGTGCCTGATAATCGTTATCCCAAGGCACAACAGGAGGCGGTCATGGGAATAAAGGATGGGTCAGCTATCATCTTCCAAACTTCTGAAGATTAGTCCCGGAAAATTGGAGGATGGCAAATGTAACCCCTTATTTAGAAAAAGGAGGGAGCAAACAGGGAACTACATACAGACTGGTTAGCTTAACATCTGGCTTGGGGGTGGGGGGGGCGGTGAAATTAAATGAAAATTGCTTATTGTCACAAGTAGGCTTCAAATGAAGTTACTGTGAAAAGCCCCTAGTCGCCACATTCCGACGCCTGTTCGGGGAGGCTGGTACGAGAACAAGGGGAGGGAGGGGGGGTTATGGTCACAGGACACTGGGGTCAGCCATTTTGGACTGAGATGAGGAGAAACCTCTTCACTCGGAGGGTAGTGATCCTGCAGAATTCTCTACTACAGAAAAGTCGTGGACGGCAAGGGAATTTGCCAGTCTCCCCGAACAGGCGCCGGAATGTGGCGACTAGGGGCTTTTCACAGTAACTTCATTGAAGCCTACTTGTGACAATAAGCGATTATTATTATGTTTAAGAAGGAAACAGAGGGCAGCACAGTGGTTAGCACTGCTGCCTCATGCGCCGAGGTCCCAGGTTCGATCTTGGCTCTGGGTCACTGTCCGTGCGGAGTTTGCACATTCTCCCCGTGTCTGCGTGGGTCTCACCCCCACAACCCAAAGATGTGCAGGCTAGGTGGATTGGCCACGCTAAATTGCCCCTTAATTGGAAAAAATGAATTGGGTACTCTAAATTTATTTTAAGAAATCAAAAAAACGAAAGATAGATTTCGAGACACTAAAGATGTCACGGGGTATGGGGAGGGAGCGCAGGCATGTGAACGTTGAGATAGAGGATCAACCACGATCATTTTGAATGGCGGAGTAGGTTTGATGGGTCGACACCTGCTGCTCTTTTCTCTGTTTTCTATCACTATCCTCCTCACAATTCACCATACAGATCGAGTAGCCTTTATCTGTAAATTCGAAAACCGAACCCATCCAAAAACGGCACCGTTTATTGAAACCTCATCAGTATCTTGGGTTTGGGAAGTCTCAGTTGTTAGTCTGCGTTGCTTATTTTGTGGGAAGCAGGCCAAAAAGAACCTGAATACGGGTGTCCTGTGTTTATGATTTAGTGACACATCTGACATTTCACGTATAGCTCAGTGGTGGGCACCCTGCGGCGATTCACACGCGGCCCAAATGGGTTCTGACTGGCGGCCCCCCACGAGACATTTTTGTCGTCAGCTGCTCCCGGGCAGGGACGCCACATTCCGCTGGTTTCCATCCACAGTTATTTTTCCTGCCGGTATGACTGACGTGATACGCACATAAATCGAGGGCAAGTGAAGTGAGAGGCGAGTGCTGATTACGTACAACATCGATCGTGAGTTCTCTCTGCATCCAAAGCGCATGTACGAATTTTGTCAACATTCCATTTAACGTTGATGACGGTTCTATTAATATATGAATGATTAAGCATTTCCTATAACTCATTATGAAATAGTTGGCGTGTATTAAATGTATTTAATCTTATACACAGCGTCATGGTTCTGAACAAAGCCCGATTTCAATTGTGCGACCCACTGAGGTGAAGGAGGGGCCATTCACGTGGCCCACTCACTAGCTGAGATTGCCCATCAATGTTAGCCCAGGGGTAGGCCATTGTAATGGCAGTTGATACGCGGTCATCAAAAAACAAAATTGTCGGAGACTCCAAACGTGACGAGCCGCAGGGAATAAGGGCTGCACGGTGGTTAGCACCACTGCCTCACAGCCCCAGGGTCCCAGGTTCGAATCCCGACTTGGGTAACTCTGTGCGGAGTCTGCAAGTTCTCCGTGTCTGCGTGGGTTTCCTCCGGGTGCTCCGGTTTCCTCCCATTGTCCAAGAGTTACGCAGGTTAGGTGGGGTTATGGGGTTACAGGGATAGGCCAGGAGAGTGGGCCTAGGTAGGGTCAGTAGAGATTCGATGGGCTGAATGGCCTCCTTCCGCACTGTAGCAATTCTATGGAATTTCGGATAATGGTAACCCGACCTGCGCGTTTTGTGCCACCTGCGAATTTCAAATGCTGTCCTGCACACCATGGTCAAGATCACCAAAATTGATCAAGGTCTAGGTAGTTAGGTGGGCCCTGAACAACGTCACAGTGCACATCCCCGTCCCCCACCAAAAGCCTGAAATACAATCTTTCACCAGCACTCTGTCAATTGACCAATTCCTTATCCATCTGCCACTGCCCCTTTTATTCACTGGGATCCCAACTATTTTTCTGGCAGGTCTATTGTGCGTCGCTTTCTCAAACACCTTACTTGGAACAACGCATTACAACCCGTCATGTGCATCAGCCCTCTTTGTTCCCTCTTCGAAAAAAACCAAACTCCCAAGCAAGCTTGATGAACACAAACATCGACCAACAAATGGTGGCACAGTGGTTAGCACTGTTGCCTCGCAGCGCCAGGGACTCGGTTCACTTCCAGCCTTGGAACAGTTTGCACGTTCTCCCCGTGTCTGCATGGGTTTCCTCTCACAGTCGAAAGAAGTGCAGGTTAGGTGGATCAGCCTTGCTAAAATATCCCCTTAATGTCCAGGGATGCGCAGCTTAGTTGGGGTTATGGATCTAGGTCGGGTGTCCTTTCAGAGGATCGGTGTAAGCTCGAAGGCTGCTTTCTGCACTGCAGAGATTCTATGAAATCTGCACCAGCATTCCTGAAGTCATCTTTGGTCATGATTCTTTTCAACTTGCGGCTGTCGAGGACATGGAACAAGTCAGAGGCTCAGGCTACCTCATTTTACCACTGGGGGATGTTGAGACCGAGAGGTGTTTGCTAAACTGCTAAAATCCCTTTCGCTGCTAATTTGTATTTTATTGTACTTAAGTGGTCGGGAAAACCAAATCCACATTGGCCTGAGCGTGGCTGGGAGGTAGAGAAAAACAAACACAAACCTTACGGAGAGCAGGCGTAATGGCAGGCGGCATCGCCCACAATGCCCCGCGCTCCAGAAAGCCCTCCATCGATTAGCCACGGGTGGGGGAGAGGGAACGTGAAGGGGGCGGGGAGAGGGAACGTGAAAGGGCGGGGCGAGGGAAGGGGGCGGGGCAGTGATGCCGTCGCGCAGCCTGGCGCCGCCATTTTGAGCGGTTGAGCCAGAAGCTGAAGGGAGAGACAACATGGCGGCCGAAACCCAACCGACCCTCGCCGTCCCCCGGACCTCCTCCACCGCCAGCACCCTCCCTCGGCACCTTTGCAGCTCCACCCCTCACGAACCCGGGCCTGCATCGGCGGCCAGCGACTAGAAAGATCCCGTGCTGATGTGGGGTCGCCGCTTTCGGGGCTTACCTCGCCTCTCTCCCACTTCCCTGCGACTCCAATGGCGGCTGCAGCGTCTCCGTCCGCTTGGCAGTGCGCAGGCGCGGTGCCCGCACCGACCGCCGGCACCGCGCGTGCGCTCTCTCCAGGCTGCCGGCCGTGCCGCTGCGCCTGCGCGTTAGACCCTGGCTCTGACAGTGATCCCAAACTCTGATCTTTCACCGAATGAACATAGAATTTACAGTGCAGAAGGAGGCCATTCGGCCCATCAAGTCTGCACCGGCTCTTGGAAAGAGCACCCTACCCAAGATCAACACCTCCACCCTATCCACATAACCCAGTAACCCCACTTTTGTAAGGGCCACGAAGAATCCTGCACGAGTTTTAAGGATACAAAATAATAACGTTTATTTACTATAACAATATATACACATAACAGTAACTTCCCTTGCTACCTTCTCCTTCCTGCTGTTTCCTGAACTGGCCAGCTTATTTATACTAGGAGTTTCTCCGCCCCCCTCATTGGGGAAGTTCATACTCCCATAGGATTGTGGGATAGTCATTAGTCCCCAGCCAATCGTAAGTAGGCAGGTTATAACACCCACCCAACACTAAGGGCAATTTTGGACACTAAGGGCAATTTATCATGGCCAATCCACCTAACCTGCACATCTTTGGACTGTGGGAGGAAACCGGAGCACCCGGAGGAAACCCACGCACACACTGGGAGGATGTGCAGCCTCCGCACAGACAGTGACCCAAGCTGGGAATCGAACCTGGGACTCTGGCGCTGTGAAGCCACAGTGCTAGCCACTTGTGCTGCCCATAATGGATTAGTTTGGGGTTGATATGGGGAGAGTGGTCCGTGGATTTGTTTCAGATTAATTTTTTTTTTTAAATTTCCAGTCGAGGGACAATTTCATGTGGCCAATCCGAAGCCGGCATTCCCAGTGCAGATTTGTGAGGGTGTTGCTGTGGTGGAGAGTGGCTGCTGCTCTCTCTGTTGCTGCTGTTGTTGGTGTTCCTCAGTTTGCTGCTTGTTTCCAATGCTGGTTGCTTCTGACCGCTTGGAGGAAGGAAGGAGAGAAGGACAAGAGTGTGTGGTTGACGTGGCAGGTTCAGTCGGCAGTCAGGAAGGCAAATGCAATGTTTCCATTCAGGTCGAGAGGGCTAGAATACTAAAGCAGGGATGTACTTCCGAGGCTGTATAAGGCTCTGGTCAGAATCCAGGGTCCTGCGGCGCATATGTGAGGTCACGGATCCAGATCCTCACATCCATGGACCGCAGCTCCCCCTACTACGCACTTGGGAAAAAAAAGGGGAGGGTCCGCCACCAGCTCCTCACGCTGCTGGCCGACGACGGGTCACTTGTCTCGGATCTGGATCTGGAGGAGGTCAGGGCCCAAATCCGAAGATTCTACAGCGCCCTTGCCTTCCTGGATCCGCCCAGCGAGGATCCTTGCAGAGTTTTGTGGGAGGACCCGCTGCAGGTCAGCCCGGAGGGCACCGTGAGGCTTGATGCCCCTATAAACCTGCAGGAGCTCACCGGCGCCCTCGACAGCCTGTCCGGGGCAAAATCCCAGGGCTGGACGGGCTGACCCTTGTCTGGCCAACTCTATTCTCTTAACGTGAAGCCTTCCCTGCGCTTCCTGCGGAGGAGGCTGCCTGGACTAGTTCTGCGGGGGCCGGGCATTGGGGTGGTCCTCTCGGCACCTTTTCCCCCACCTGGTAGCTGTGGAAGCATACTATCACAGCTCTTAGTGGCTCACTCATTTATTGGTTTCAGCTGGAGCGACAACTTGTAGAGGGAGGGGGGAGGGGTCCTCCTCCATCAACCTGGTGAACATCTCCACAAAATACTCCGTCCGTTGCCCTCCAGCCCCTCAGGCAGTCCCACGATCCTTAGATTCTGCCTTTGTGATCTGTTTGCCACGTCCTTCACTTTGGCCCTCAGTCCTTTGTTACTCTCCACCACCCTTCACAGCTCTTCTCCCATCGAGGCGAACTGGTGGCTGTACTGCGGCAATGCCTCCTCCACCCCCTTCAACACCTCTCCTTGCCTCCTTCGTCGGGGAAAGAGTCTGACTCCTCGAGCGAGGCCGTCATCGCCTTGCGATGATTGTCAAAGTGCTGAGAAAACAAACGCTCAAACTCCCCCTCCATCACCACTTCGGCCAGTTTCTCGACCGTAATGGGCGCGGCCCCACTCGACAAGCCTGCGTCCGCCATCGTTCCTCCCACTGGACTCCCCACCGAACTCCCGGTGGACTTCAGCTCGTCCTCTTTTTCCCTTGATTCTTTTGCTGCCTATTCAACATCTTTTGGTTTCCCCACAAATAATCCTACCAAATTCTCCCCAAAACATGGGCGCGCAGGGCAAAAAACAAAAGCTCTGGCAGGAGCCAGCCAACATGCGACCTCCACCTATGTGTTGCCACCGGATGTCCATGTCTCGTATCATCGTAATTTCCTTCATTTAGATTCAGGACCCCAGTGTCAGAATCAACTACTTCTCCATCTTGGTGAAAAAGTCTCATATTATGGTTGCTCATTCCCAAGGGGCCTCGCACAACAAGATTACCAATTATCCCTTTCTCATTACACAATATCCAGTCTAGGAAAGCCTGTTTGGTTGCTTCCTCAATGTATTGATCCAGAAAACCATTCCGTATATACTCCAGAATTCCTCCTCGACAGTATAGTGACTAATTTGATTTGCCCAATCTATATGCAGATTAAGGTCACCCATAATTACAGAATCCCTTTATCACATACATTCCCAACTTCACCAGCACAGTTTGGGGGTCTGTATACAACGCCCATTCAGGTTTCTTGTCCCTTGGTGTTTCTCAACTTGACCCATGCTGATTTCATAGGATCATAGAATTTACAGTGCAGAAGGAGGCCATTCGGCCCATCGAGTCTGCACCGGCTCTTGGAAAGAGCATCCTACCCAAGCCCACACCTCCACCCCATACCCACAACCCAGCAACCCTACCCAACACTAAGGGCAATTTTGGACACTAAGGGCAATTTATCATGGCCAATCTACCTAACCTGCACATCTTTGGACTGTGGGAGGAAACCGGAGCACCCGGAGGAAACCCACGCACACACGGGGAGAACGTGCAGACTCCGCACAGACAGTGACCCAAGCCGGGAATCGAGCCTGGGACCCCAGAGCTGTGAAGCTCTGTGCTGCACATTGTCTGAGCTCATTTCACATTGTCTGAGCTAATATCTTGCCTCTCTATTGCATTAATCTCCTCTTTAACCAGCAATGCAACCCCATCTCCTTTTCCTTTTTGTCTGACTTCCTAAATACTGAATACCTCAGAATGTTCAATTCCCATCCCTGGTCAACCTGCAGCATGGTCTCCGTAATCCCGACTATATCACACTCATTTACATCAATTTGCGCAATTAATTAATCCACTTTATTGCAAATCCTCTATGCGTTAGGACACAAAGCCTGAAGGCTTGACTTTTTAACATTACCTGTCCCGTTCCCACTATTGTTCACTGTGGCCCTGTTTGAATCTGGCCCTTGGTCTCTCTGCCTATCACTTTTCTTATTCCTGTTTCTGCCTTTTGTTTTGTCCTTGGTTCCCCCTACTCTGACTCCTTGCATAGGTTCCCTTAGCTTAAGACCTCCTCAACTACTCGATCAAATTCTCGCCGTAGGACATCAGTCCCAGTCTGCCCAGGTGTAACCCATCCAGTTTTTTGCAAGATTTTTTTTCCAATTAGGGGCAGTTTAGCGTGTCCAATCCACCTACCCTGCACTTCTTTGGGTTGTGGGGCTCAGGCACACGCAGACCAGGGAGAATTTGCAAACTCCACATGATCAGTGACCCAGGGCCGGGATCGGACCCGGGTCCCTGGCGCCATGAGACCGCAGTGCCGCCCGTAACCCGTCCAGTTTGTACTGGTCCGACACCCCCTCCCCAGAACCGGACATAATGCCCCAGGAATTGCTCCCAATGCCCCAGAACCTTGGGGAGCGAGCTGGGGATTGAAACAGGGCTATGCAGAGAGAGCGGGGCAGTGGTATTAGTTTGGGTTTGATACAGGGCTATGGATAGAGAGTGAGCCAGAGGGATTAGTTTGCGATTGTTACAGGGATTTGGGGAGAGAGTGGGACAGCATGGTGGCACAGTGGTAAGCATTGCTGTTTCACAGTTCAGTTTGGGCCTTGACTGTGTGGAGTTTGCACATTCTTCCTGTGCCTGCGTAGGTTTCCTTTAGGTGAAGTGGAACTTAACGAAGCTGGTGGAGGAAGCCAGGGAGGATGTTAAGAGGTGGGATGCACTGCACTTGACGTTGGCGGGGAGGGTCCAAGTGGTGAAAATGAATATTCTGCCGAGGATCTTGTTTATTTTTCAGGCTCTCCCGATCTTTATATCAAACAGCTTTTTACGGAAATTGGACACGGGGACTTGTATGGGCGGGGAAGGTGCCGAGGGTGGGGGGGGGGGGGGGGACCCTGCTGCAGAGGCAGCTGGGGGGGGGGGGGGGTGGCGTTGCTGAAGCTGCTTCAGTATTACTGGGCGGCAAATGTGGACAAGGTGGGAAGGAGAAGGGGTAGAGTGGGTTAGGGTGGAGGAGGAACCTTGAGCGAAATTCTCCATCCCGCCCCGCCACATTTCTGCCCCGACCCGCCGGCGGGATGCTCCGTTACGCCGGCCGGTCAATGGGGTTTCCCATCGTGGGGCAGCCCCACGCCGTCGGGAAACCCCCGGGCGCCGGCAAAACGGAGACTCCCGCCGGCGGAGAATGACGCCCCTTGTAAGGGGTCCAGTTTGAGGGCTATGGTGATGGCAACGTTGCCAATGGCTCTGAGTAGGTATTCAGGGGGCCCGGTGGTGGAGTCCACGGTAAAGATAAAAAATCAGTTGAGGAGGCATTTTAGGGTGGAAGGGATGTCGGTGTTATCGCCGCTGTGCGAGACTAATGGGTTTGTGCCGAGGGGGATGGATAGTGCATACAGGAGGTGGAGGGAAGTGGGACTGGTCAAGGTGAGAGATCTGTGTTTGGAGGAAGGGTTCGCCAGTCTGGAGGAGCTAAGGGAGAGGGTAGAGCTGCCGAGGGGGAGTGAGTTTGGGTATCTGCAGGTTAGGGACTTTGCACAAAAGGTCTGTCGGGGGTTCCCTAGGTTGCCGGGATACACCCTGGGCGACTGCTGTTTCCGGATGTGGAAGGTGAGGGAAGAATTGGGGATATATACAAGTGGCTGGGGGAACAGGGAGGCGAGCTGGTGGTGAAGATCAAGGAGAAATGGGAAGGGGAGTTGGGACTGGAGATCAATTGGGGAGTATGGAGTGAGGCACTGCAAAGGGCAAACGGGACCTCCTCTTGTGCAAGGATGAGCCTGATACAGTTTAAGGTGGTGGGTGCATATGACTTGGGCGAGAATGAGTGGGTTCTTCCAGTGGGTAGCAGTTGAGTGTGAGAGGTGTGGGCGGGGGCCAGCGAATCACGGGCACATGTTTTGAGGTTGTGTAAAATTGGGAAGATGCTGGGCGGGAGTGTTTGCGGTCTTAGCCAGGATAATGGATGAGGAGGTGGACCCGGACCCTTTGGTGGCGATATTTGGGGTTTCAGAGAAGCCGGAGCTCATGGAGAGGAGGAAAGACGATGTCGTGGTCTTCGCCTCTCTGATTGCACAGCGGCAAATTTTACTGGAGTGGCAGTCGGCATCGCCATCGGGGGTAGTGGCTTGGTTGGGTGACCTGTACGACTTCCTGCGGTTGGAGAAGATAAAGTATGAGTTAAGCGGCTCTGCAGAGGGTTTTGAGAAAAGGTGAGGGATGTTTGTGACCGTATTTGAGGAGCTGTTCGTCGCAGGGTGGGGGGGGGGGGGGAGGGAAAACATTTGTCCAGACTATATAGTTGATTACTGGGAAGTATGTTTCCGGGGGTATTTATTTTCTGTAACCTGTTTTGATACATGTTTGTAATAAAATAAATTGTAAAAAAGATTGCCTTTGGGTGCTCCGGTTTCCTCCAACAGTCCAAAAATGTGCAGGGTAGGTGGATTGGCCACGTTACATTACTCCTTAGTGTCCAACGGTCAGGTGGAGTTACGGAGATGAGGCAGGGGAATGGGCCGTGGTAGGGTGCACTTCCAGAGGTTGGTGCCGACTCAATGGGCTGGAAGGCCTCCTTCTGCACTGGAGGGATTCTATGAAAGATGTGCAGGTTAGGCATGGTTACGAGGAAATGCCGGAGGAGTGAGCTTAGGTATTCTGCACTTTCAGAGGGTTGGTGCAGCCCCACTGGGCTGAATGACCTCCTCCTACATTTAGGAACTCGATTAGTTTGGGATGGATACAGGGCTATGGGGGGAGAGTGGGGCAGTGGGATTAGTTTGGGATTGATACAGGGCTATGGGGAGAGTGTGGGGTAGTGGGATTAGTTTGGGATTGACGCAGGGCTATGGGGAGAGAGTGGGGAAGTGGGATTAGTTTGAGATTGATACAAGGCTATGGGGAGAGAGTGGGGCAGTGCGATTAGTTTGGGATTGACGCAGGGCTATGGGGAGAGAGTGGGGCAGTGGGATTGATACAGGGCTATGGGGAGAGAGTGGGGAAGTGGGATTAGTTTGGGATTGATGCAGGGCTATGGGGAGAGAGTGGGGCAGTGGGATTAGTTTGAGATTGATACAGGGCTATGGAGAGAGAGCGGGGCAGTGGGATTAGTTTGGGATTGATGCAGGGCTATGGGGAGAGAGTGGGGCAGTGGGATTAGTTTGGGATTGATACAGGGCTATGGGGAGAGAGCGGGGCAGTGGGATTAGTTTGGGATTGATACAGGGCTATGGGGGGAGAGTGGGACAGTGGGATTACTTTGTGGTTGCTACAAGGCTATGGGGAGAGAGTGGGGCAGTGGGATTAGTTTGGGATTGATACAGGGCTACGGGGAGAGAGCGGGACAGTGGGATTAGTTTGGAATTGATACAAGGCTATGAGGAGAGAGCGGGGCAGTGGGATTAGTTTGGGATTGACACGGCTATGGGGAGAGAGTGGGGCAGTGGGATTAGTTTGGGATTGATACAGGGCTATGGGGAGAGAGCGGGGCAGTGGGATTAGTTTGGGATTGATACAGGGCAATGGGGAGAGAGCGGGACAGTGGGATTAGTTTGGGATTGATACAGGGCTATGGGGAGAGTGGGACAGTGGGATTAGTTTGGGATTGATACAGGGCTATGGGGAGAGAGCAGGGCAGTGGGATTAGTTTGGGATTGATACAGGGCCATGGGGAGAGAGCGGGGCAGTGGGATTAGTTTGGGATTGATACAGGGCTATGGGGAGAGAGCGGGGCAGTGGGATTAGTTTGGGATTGATACAGGACTCTGGGGAGGGAGTGGGGCAGTGGGATAAATTTGGGATTGATACAGGGCTATGGGTAGAAAGCGGGGCAGTGGGATTAGTTTGGGATTGATACAGGGCTATGGGGAGAGAGCCGGGCAGTGGGATTAGTTTGGGATTGATACAGGGTTATGGGGAGAGAGTGGGACAGTGGGATTAGTTTGGGATTGATACAGGGCTGTGGGGAGAGAAAGCGGGGCAGTGGGATTAGTTTGGGATTGATACAGGGCTATGGGGAGAGAGAGTAGGGCAGTGGGATTAGTTTGGGATTGATGCAGGGCTGTGGGGAGAGAGTGGGGCAGTGGGATTAGTTTGGGATTGATACAGGGCTACGGGGAGAGAGCGGGGCAGTGGGATTAGTTAGGGATTGATACAGGGCAATGGGGAGAGAGCGGGACAGTGGGATAAGTTTGGGATTGATACAGGGCTATGGGGAGAGAGCAGGGCAGTGGGATTAGTTTGGGATTGATACAGGGCTATGGGGAGAGAGCGGGCAGTGGGATTAGTTTGGGATTCATACAGGGCTATGGGGAGAGAGCGGGGCAGTGGGATTAGTTTGGGATTGATACACGGCTATGGGGAGGGAGTGGGGCAGTGGGATAAGTTTGGGATTGGAACAAGGCTATGCGGAGAGAGTGGGGCAGTTAGATTAGTTTGGGATTGATACAGGGCTGGGGGAGAGAGCGGGGCAGTGGGATTAGGTTGGGATTGATACAGGGCTATGGGGATAGAGTGGGGCAGTGGGATTAGTTTGGGATTGATACAGTGCTATGGGGAGAGAAAGCGGCGCAGTGGAATTAGTTTCGGATTGATACAGGGCTATGGGGAGAGACTGGGGCAGTGGGATTAGTTTGGGATTGATACAGGGCTATGGGGAGAGAAAGCGGGGCAGTGGGATTAGTTTGGGATTGATACCGGGCTATGGGGAGAGAAAGCGGGGCAGTGGGATTAGTTTGGGAGTGATACAGGGCTGTGGGGAGAGAGTGGGGCAGTGGGATTAGTTTGGGATTGATACAGGGATATGGGGAGAGAGTGGGGCAGTGTGATTAGTTTGGGATTGATACAGGGCTATGGGGAGAGAAAGCGGGGCAGTGGGATTAGTTTGGGATTGATACAGGGCTATGGGGAGAGAGTGGGGCAGTGGGATTAGTTTGGGATTGACACAGGGCTATGGGGAGAGAGTGGGGCAGTGGGATTAGTTTGGGATTGATACAGGGCTATGGGGAGAGAGTGGGGCAGTGGGATTAGTTTGGGATTGATTCAGGGCTATGGGGAGAGAGTGGGGTAGTGGGATTAGTTTGGGATTGACTCAGGGCTATGGGGAGAGAGTTGGGCAGTGGGATTAGTTTGGGATTGATAAAGGGCTATGGTGGGAGAGCGGGGTAGTGGGATTAGTTTGGGATTGATGCAGGGCTATGGGGAGAGAGTGGGGCAGTGGGATTAGTTTGAGATTGATACAGGGCTATGGGGAGAGAGCGGGGCAGTGGGATTAGCTTGGGATTGATGCAGGGCTATGGGGAGAGAGTGGGGCAGTGGGATTAGTTTGGGATAGATACAGGGCTATGGGGAGAGCGGGGCAGTGGGATTAGTTTGGGATTGATACAGGGCTATGGGGGGAGAGTCTGACAGTGGGATTAGTTTGGGGTTGATACAAGGCTATGGGGAGAGAGTGGGGCAGTGGGATTAGTTTGGGATTGATACAGGGCTATGGGGAGAGAGCGGGGCAGTGGGATTAGTTTGGAATTGATACAAGGCTATGAGGGGAGAGCGGGTCAGTGGGATTAGTTTGGGATTGACACAGGGCTATGGGGAGAGAGCACTGCAGTGGGATTAGTTTGGAATTGATACAGAGCTATTGGGAGAGAGCGGGGCAGTGGGATTAGTTTGGGATTGATACAGGGCTATGGGGAGAGCGCGGAGCAGTGGGATTAGTTTGGGATTGATACAGGACTATGTGGAGGGAGTGGGGCAGTGGGATAAGTTTGGGATTGATACAGGGCTATGGGGAGAAAGCGGAGCAGTGGGATTAGTTTGGGATTGATACAGGGCTATGGGGAGAGAGCAGGGCAGTGGGATTAGTTTGGGATTGATACAGGGCTATGGGGAGAGAGTGGGACTGTGCGATTAGTTTGGGATTGATACAAGGCTATGGGGAGAGAGTGGGGCAGTTAGATTAGTTTGGGATTGATACAGGGCTGTGGGGAGAGAGCGGGGCAGTGGGATTAGGTTGGGATTGATACAGGGCTATGGGGAGAGAGCGGGGCAGTGTGATTAGTTTGGGATTGATACAGGGCTATGGGGAGAGAGCGGGACAGTGGGATTAGTTTGGGATTGATACAGGGCTATGGGGAGAGAGCGGGGCAGTGGGTTTAGTTTGGGATTGATACAGGGCTGTGGGGAGAGAGAGCGGGGCAGTGGGATTAGTTTGGGATTGATACAGGGCTATGGGGAGAGAGAGTAGGGCAGTGGGATTAGTTTGGGATTGATGCAGGGCTGTGGGGAGAGAGTGGGGCAGTGGGATTAGTTTGGGATTGATAGAGGGCAATGGGGAGAGAGCGGGACAGTGGGATTAGTTTGGGATTGATACAGGGCTATGGGGAGAGAGCGGGACATTGGGATTAGTTTGGGATTGATACAGGTCTATGGGGAGAGAGCAGGACAGTGGGATTAGTTTGGGATTGATACATGGCTATGGGGAGAGAGCGGGGCAGTGGGATTAGTTTGGGATTGATACAGGGCTATGGGGAGAGAGTGGGGCAGTGGGATTAATTTGGGATTGATACAGGGCTATGGGGAGGGAGTGGGGCAGTGGGATAAGTTTGGGATTGATACAGGGTATGGGGAGAAAGCGGGGCAGTGGGATTAGTTTGGGATTGATACAGGGCTATGGGGAGAGAGTGGGGCAGTTAAATTAGTTTGGGATTGATACAGGGCTGTGGGGAGAGAGTGGGGCAGTGGGATTAATTTGGGATTGATACAGGGCTATGGGGAGAGAAAGCGGGGCAGTGGGATTAGTTTGGGATTGACACAGGGCTATGGGGAGAGAGTGGGGCAGTGGGATTAGTTTGGGATTGATACAGAGCTATGGGGAGAGAGCGGGGCAGTGGGATTTGTTTGGAATTGATACAAGGCTATGAGGAGAGAGCGGGGCAGTGGGATTAGTTTGGGATTGACACAGGGCTATGGGGACTGAGTGGGGCAGTGGGATTAGCTTGGGATTGATACAGGGCTAAGGGGAGAGAGCGGGGCAGTGGGATTAGTTTGGGATTGATACAGGGCAATGGGGAGAGAGCGGGACAGTGGGATTAGTTTGGGATTGATACAGGGCTATGGGGTGAGAGCGGGGCAGTGGGATTAGTTTGGGATTGATACAGGGCAATGGGGAGAGAGCGGGACAGTGGGATTAGTTTGGGATTGATACAGGGCTATGGGGAGAGAGCAGGGCAGTGGGATTAGTTTGGAATTGATACAGAGCTATTGGGAGAGAGCGGGGCAGTGGGATTAGTTTGGGATTGATACAGGGCAATGGGGAGCGAGCGGGGCAGTGGGATTAGTTTGGGATTGATACAGGGCTATGGGGAGAGAGTGGGGCAGTGGGATTAGTTTGGGATTGATACAGGGCAATGGGGAGAGAGCGGGGCAGTGGGATTAGTTTGGGATTGATACAGGGCAATGGGGAGAGAGCGGGACAGTGGGATTAGTTTGGGATTGATATAGGGCTATGGGGAGAGAGCAGGGCAGTGAGATTAGTTTGGAAATGATACAGAGCTATTGGGAGAGAGCGGGGCAGTGGAATTAGTTTGGGATTGATACAGGGCAATGGGGAGAGAGCGGGGCTGTGGGATTAGTTTGGGATTGATACAGGGCTGTGGGGAGAGAGCGGGGCAGTGGGATTAGGTTGGGATTGATACAGGGCGATGGGGAGAGTGCGGGGCAATGGGATTAGTTTGGGATTGATACAGGGCTATGGGGAGAGACTGGGGCAGTGGGATTAGTTTGGGATTGATACAGGGCTATGGGGAGAGAAAGCGGGGCAGTGGGATTAGTTTGGGATTGATACAGGGCTATGGGGAGAGAAAACAGGGCAGTGGGATTAGTTTGGGATTGTTGCAGGGCTATGGGGAGAGAGTGGGGCAGTGGGAGTAGTTTGGGATTGATACAGGGATATGGGGAGAGGGTGGGGCAGTGGGATTAGTTTGGGATTGACACAGGGCTATGGGGAGAGAGCGGGGCAGTTAAATTAGTTTGGGATTGATACAGGGCTATGGGGAGAGAGCGGGGCAGTGGGATTAGTTTGGGATTGATGCAGGGCTATGGGGAGAGAGTGGGGCAGTGGGATTAGTTTGGGATAGATACAGGGCTATGGGGAGAGAGCGGGGCAGTGGGATTAGTTTGGGATTGATACAGGGCTATGGGGGGAGAGTGTGACAGTGGGATTAGTTTGGGGTTGATACAAGGCTATGGGGAGAGAGTGGGGCAGTGGGATTAGTTTGGGATTGATACAGGGCTATGGGGAGAGAGCGGGGCAGTGGGATTAGTTTGGAATTGATACAAGGCTATGAGGAGAGAGCGGGTCAGTGGGATTAGTTTGGGATTGACACAGGGCTATGGGGAGAGAGCACTGCAGTGGGATTAGTTTGGAATTGATACAGAGCTATTGGGAGAGAGCGGGGCAGTGGGATTAGTTTGGGATTGATAAAGGGCAATGGGGAGAGAGCGGGGTAGTGGGATAAGTTTGGGATTGATGCAGGGCTATGGGGAGAGAGAGAGGCAGTGGGATTAGTTTGAGATTGATACAGGGCTATGGGGAGAGAGCGGGGCAGTGGGATTAGTTTGGGATTGATGCAGGGCTGTGGGGAGAGAGCGGGGCAGTGGGATTAGTGTGGGATTGATACAGGGCTATGGGGAGAGAGCGGGACATTGGGATTAGTTTGGGATTGATACAGGTCTATGGGGAGAGAGCAGGACAGTGGGATTAGTTTAGGATTGATACATGGCTATGGGGAGAGAGCGTGGCAGTGGGATTAGTTTGGGATTGATACAGGGCTATGGGGAGAGAGCGGGGCAGTGGGATTAGTTTGGGATTGATACAGGGCTATGGGGAGGGAGTGGGGCAGTTAGATTAGTTTGGGATTGATACAGGGCTATGGGGAGAGAGTGGGGCAGTGGGATTAATTTGGGATTTATACGGGGCTATGGGGAGAGAAAGCGGGGCAGTGGGATTAGTTTGGGATAGACACAGTGCTATGGGGAGTGAGTGGGGCAGTGGGATTAGTTTGGGGTTGATACAAGGCTATGGGGAGAGAGCGGGGCAGTGGGATTAGTTTGGAATTGATACAGGGCAATGGGGAGAGAGCGGGGCAGTGGGATTAGTTTGGGATTGATACAGGACTATGGGGAGTGAGTGGGGCAGTGGGATAAGTTTGGGATTGATACAGGGCTATGGGGAGAAAGCGGGGCAGTGGGATTAGTTTGGGATTGATACAGGGCTGTGTGGAGAGAGCGGGGCAGTGGGATTAGGTTGGGATTGATTCAGGTCTATGGGGAGAGAGCGGGGCAATGGGATTAGTTTGGGATTGATACAGGGCTATGGGGAGAGAGTGGGACAGTGGGATTAGTTTGGGATTGATACAGGGCTATGGGGAGAGAGATCGGGTCAGTGGGATTAGTTTGGGATTGATACAGGACTGTGGGGAGAGAGCGGGGCAGTGGGATTAGTTTGGGATTGATACAGGGCAATGGGGAGAGAGCGGGACAGTGGGATTAGTTTGGGATTGATACAGGGCTATGGGGAGAGAGCAGGGCAGTGGGATTAGTTTGGGATTGATACAGGGCTATGGGGAGAGAGCGGAGCATTGGGATTAGTTTGGGATTGATTCAGGTCTATGGGGAGAGAGCGGGGCAATGGGATTAGTTTGGGATTGATACAGGGCTATGGGGAGAAAGAGGGGCAGTGGGATTAGTTTGTGATTGATACAGGGCAATGGGGAGAGAGCGGGGCACTGCGATTAGTTTGGGATTGATGCAGGGCTATGGGGAAAGAGTGGGGCAGTGGGATTAGTTTGGGATTGATACAGGGCTATGGGGAGCGAGCGGGGCAGTGGGATTAGTTTGGGATTGATACAGGGCTAAGGGGAGAGAGTGGGGCAGTGGGATTAGTTTGGGATTGACACAGGGCTATGGGGAGAGAGCGGGGCAGTGGGATTAGTGTGGGATTGATACAGGGCTATGGGGAGAGAGTGGGGCAGTGGGATTAGTTTGGGATTGTTACAGGGCTAAGGGGAGAGCGTGGGGCAGTGGGATTAGTTTGGCAATGATACTGGGCTCTGGGGAGAAAGCGGGGCAGTGGGATTAGTTTGGGATTGATACAGGGCAATGGGGAGAGAGCGGGACAGTGGGATTAGTTTGGGATTGATACAGGGCTATGGGGAGAGAGCAGGGCAGTGGGATTAGTTTGGAATTGATACAGAGCTATTGGGAGAGAGCGGGGCAGTGGGATTAGTTTGGGATTGATACAGGGCAATGGGGAGAGAGCGGGGCAGTGGGATTAGTTTGGGATTGATACAGGACTATGGGGAGTGAGTGGGGCAGTGGGATAAGTTTGGGATTGATACAGGGCTATGGGGAGAAAGCGGGGCAGTGGGATTAGTTTGGGATTGATACAGGGCTGTGGGGAGAGAGCGGGGCAGTGGGATTAGGTTGGGATTGATACAGGGCGATGGGGAGAGAAAGCGGGGCAGTGGGATTAGTTTGGGATTGACACAGGGTTATGGGGAAGGAGCGGGGCAGTGGGATTAGTGTGGGATTGATACAGGGCTATGGGGAGAGAGTGGGGCAGTGGGATTAGTTTGGGATTATTACAGGGCTAAGGGGAGAGCGTGGGGCAGTGGGATTAGTTTGGCAATGATACTGGGCTATGGGGAGAAAGCGGGGCAGTGGGATTAGTTTGGGTCTGATACAGGGCTATGGGGAGAGAGTGGGGCAGTGGGATTAGTTTGAGATTGATACAGGGCTATGGGGAGAGAGCGGGTCAGTGGGATTAGTTTGGGATTGATTCAGGGCTGTGGGGAGAGAGTGGGGCAGTGGGATTAGTTTGGGATTGATACAGGCCTATGGGGAGAGTGTGGGGCAGTGGGATTAGTTTGGGATTGATACAGGCAATGGGGAGAGAGTGGGACAGTGGGATTAGTTTGGGATTGATACAGGGCTATGGGGAGAGAGCGGCGCAGTGGGATTAGTTTGGGATTGATACAGGGCTGTGGGGAGAGAGAGCGGGGCAGTGGGATTAGTTTGGGATTGATACAGGACTATGGGGAGAGAGCGGGGCAGTGGGATTAGTTTGGGATTGATACAGGGCAATGGGGAGAGAGCGGGACAGTGGGATTAGTTTGGGACTGATACAGGGCTATGGGGAGAGAGCAGGGCAGTGGGATTAGTTTGGGATTGATACAGGGCTATGGGGAGAGAGCGGAGCATTGGGATTAGTTTGGGATTGATACAGGGCTATGGGGAGGGAGTGGGGCAGTGGGATAAGTTTGGGATTGATACAGGGCTATGGGGAGAAAGAGGGGCAGTGGGATTAGTTTGTGATTGATACAGGGCAATGGGGAGAGAGCGGGGCAGTGGGATTAGTTTGGGATTAATACAGGGCTATAGGGAGGGAGTGGGGCAGTGGGATTAGTTTGGGATTGATACAGGGCTATGGGGAGAATGTGGGGCAGTGGGATTAGTTTGGGATTGATACAGGGCGATGGGGAGAGAAAGCGGGGCAGTGGGATTTGTTTGGGATTGATACAGGGCTATGGGGAGAGAGCGGGGCAGTGGGATTAGTTTGGGATTGATGCGGGGCTATGGGGAGCGAGCGGGGCAGTGGGATTAGTTTGGGATTGATACAGGGCTAAGGGGAGAGAGTGGGGCAGTGGGATTAGTTTGGGATTGACACAGGGCTATGGGGAGGGAGCGGGGCAGTGGGATTAGTGTGGGATTGATACAGGGCTATGGGGAGAGAGTGGGGCAGTGGGATTAGTTTGGGATTGTTACAGGGCTAAGGGGAGAGCGTGGGGCAGTGGGATTAGTTTGGCAATGATACTGGGCTATGGGGAGAAAGCGGGGCAGTGGGATTAGTTTGGGTCTGAGACAGGGCTATGGGGAGAGAGCGGGGCAGTGGGATTAGTTTGAGATTGATACAGGGCTATGGGAGAGAGCGGGTCAGTGGGATTAGTTTGGGATTGATTCAGGGCTGTGGGGAGAGAGTGGGGCAGTGGGATTAGTTTGGGATTGATACAGGGCTCTGGGGAGAGAGTGGGGCAGTGGGAATAGTTTGGGATTGATACAGGCCTATGGGGAGAGTGTGGGGCAGTGGGATTAGTTTGGGATTGATACAGGCAATGGGGAGAGAGTGGGACAGTGGGATTTGTTTGGGATTGATACAAGGCTATGGGGAGAGTGTGGGGCAGTGTGATTAGTTTGGGATTAATGCAGCGCTATAGAGGGAGTGCGGGGCAATGGGATTAGTTTGGGATTGATGCAGGGCTGTTGGGAGAGAGCGGGGCAGTGGGATTAGTTTGGGATTGATACAGGGCTGTGGTGAGAGAGCGGGGCAGTGGGATTACTTTGGGATTGATGCAGGGCTATGGGGTGAGTGGGGCAGTGGGATTAGTTTGGGATTGCTGCAGGGCTATGGGGAGAGCGCGGGGCAGTGGGATTAGTTTGTGATTGATGCAGTGCTATGGGGAGAGCGGGGCAGTGGGATTAATTTGGGGTTGATGCAGGGCTGTGGGGAGAGAGCGGGGCAGTGGGATTAGTTTGGGATTGATGCAGGGCTATGGGGAGACAGTGGGGCAGTGGGATTAGTTTGGGATTGATGCAGGGCTATGGGGAGAGTGTGGGGCAGTGGGATAAATTTGGGAAAGATGCAGGGCTATGGGGAGAGAGTGGGGCAGTGGGATTAGTTTGGGATTGATACAGGGCGATGGGCAGAGAGTGGGGTAGTGGGATTAGTTTGGGATAGATGCAGGGCTATGGGGAGAGAGTGGGGCAGTGGGATTAGTTTGAGATTGATACAGGGCTATTGGGAGAGAGTGGGGCAGTGGGATTAGTTTGGGATTGATGCAGGGCTATGGGGAGAGTGTGGGGCAGTGGGATTAATTTGGGAATGATGCAGGGCTATGGGGAGAGAGTGGGGCAGTCGGGTTAGTTTGGGATTGATACAGGGTGATGGGCAGAGAGTATGAGATCGAAGCCGGGCAGTGGAATTATATTTGGGATTCAGTGGGATAATAATAATAATAATTGCTTATTGTCACAAGTAGGCTTCACATGAAGTTACTGTGAAAAGCCCCTAGTCGCCACATTCCGGCACCTGTTCGGGAATTGAAACCGCGCTGCTGCATTACAAATCAGCTATTTAGCCCACTGTGCTAAACCAGCCCATAATATTTAATACTATTTTGGGACTCAGGGGATGATATTTGGGATTCAATGGGATGAGACATAGAGCACACAGTGCAGGCCATTCGGCCCATCGAGTCTACACCGACCCACTTAAGCCCTCCCTTCTACCCACTCCCCGTAACCCCTTCTAACACTAAGGGCAATTTATCACGGCCAATCCACCTGTCCTGCACGTCTTTCGGGACTTGTGGGAGGAAACCGGAGCACCCGGAGGAAACCCACGCACACACGGGGAGGACGTGAAGACTCCCCACAGTGACCCAGCGGGGAATCGAACCTGGGACCCTGGAGCTGTGAAGCCACAGTGCTAGCCACTTGAGCTACCGTGCTGCCCATGACATTCCTTGCGATATATTTGTGATTCAGTGGGATGAGAATTGGGATTCAGCAGGATAATATTTTGGGATTCAGTGGGTGATATTTGGGATTCACTGGGTGAGATTTGGGATTTATCCACATCTTTATCCCTCAGGCTCAGTTGCTGCCCTTCAAGGGCTGTACTCGCCCGCCTTTGTGTTTGGCGGGAATGTGAGCTCCTGCTGCTGGGCTGCCTGAGGAGCCGCGACGCTTGATTGGTGGAGTCGGCTGTTGCTGGGCCACGTGCCATTCTCCCCCCCCCTGCCCCGCCCCGCCCCCCTCTTCCCATTGGCTGCCCTGCCGACCCACGCGAGGGCTGTGGGCGGGGCTTGCTGTTCTCGCCAGGGATTGGCCGGGCGAGGGCAGGGCCCGTTTGTTCACTGTCCAATCAGCGGCAGGTCCCTTGTTCGCTCTCAGCTGATTGGCTGGAGCTTTGTGTGAGCAGGAGAATGTTGCAAAAACCACTGGTAAAGAGACTCAGAGAGAGATAGACAGAGGAGACTGAGAGAGACAGACTGAGAGAGACAGAGAGGGAGATAGAGACCGAGAGATGGATAGAGACTGAGTGAGATAGACAGAGAGATAGAGAGGGAGATAGATAGAGAGGGAGATAGAGACTGAGAGAGAGATAGAGAGGGAGATAGAGAGAGACAGACTGAGAGAGACAGAGACCGAGAGACTGAGAGATGGATAGAGACTGAGTGAGATAGACAGAGAGGGAGATAGAGACCGAGAGAGAGAGACTGAGAGATGGATAGAGACTGAGTGAGATAGACAGAGAGATAGAGTGATAGAGAGGGAGATAGATAGAGAGGGAGATAGAGAGGGAGATAGAGACTGAGAGAGAGATAGAGAGGGAGATAGAGAGAGACAGACTGAGAGAGACAGAGAGGGAGATAGAGACTGAGAGATAGATAGAGACTGAGTGAGATAGACAGAGAGATAGAGTGATAGAGAGGGAGATAGAGAGGGAGATAGAGAGAGAGATAGAGAGTGAGAGATAGATAGAGAGGGAGATACAGAGACAGACAGAGAGTGAGAGATAGATAGAGAGGGAGCTAGAGAGGGAGATAGAGAGTGAGAGATAGACAGACAGAGATAGAGAGGGAGATAGAAACAGAGAGATAGAGGGAGAGAGAGATACAGAGACAGACAGAGAGTTAGAGAGGGAGATAGAAACTGAGATAGATCGAGAGGGAGCGAGATACAGAGATAGACAGAGAGATAGAAACTGAGAGAGATAGAGAGGAAGATAGAGTGATAGATAGAGACTGAGATAGAGAGGGAGATAGATACAGAGATAGATAGAGAATAAGATAGAGAGGGAGATAGACAGATACTCAGAGGGCGATAGAGAGGAGATAGACGGAGAGAAATTGAGAGATACTTAGAGAGAGGGCGACAGAGAAAGACAGATAGAGAGGGCGATAGAGAGATAGATTGACAGAGATAGATAGAAAGGGGGATTAGAGAGGGATATACTCAGACAGAGAGATAGAGACAGAAAGATGCTCAGAGAGAGACAGACTAAGATAGAGCAATAGACTGAGAGTGAGAGACAGATACTCAGAGAGGGAGGGACAGATACTCAGAGTGAGAGACAGGTACTTTGAGAGTGAGAGATAGACAGAGATACTCAGAGAGTGAGAAAGAGTCAGATAGACAGAGATAGTGAGAGAGAGAGATACTCCGAGTGAGAGATAGAGAGAAAGTGATAGACAGTTACTCAGATAGAGATAGATAGACAGAGATACTTGGAGAGACAGATAGAGATAATCAGAGAGTGAGAGATAGACAGAGATACTCGAGAGTGAGAGATAGAGAGAGATAGACAGATACACAGAGAGAGACAGATGGAGAGTGAGCGAGAGATACTCAGAGGAAGATAGAGAGATAGACACAGAGAGAGGTATTCAGGGAGATAGATAGACGGAGATAGAGAGATAGACGGAGAAAGAGAGACAGACACAGAGTGACAGACGGTGAAGTAGAAACAGAAAGAGAAAAAGAGAGAAATAACAGGCACAGAAAAAGACAGAGGGGCAGACAGAGAAATAGATAGCGAGAGTGACGGGGCTAGAGAGAGTTCAGACGGTGTGAGAGGACCGACACTGCAGAATGTTCTATTTCCCCGATGTATTACAGAGAAATACTGGCAAATTTAGCACAATCTGGTGAGAGTGGGGGTGTACGGTGGTGGGCTTTCATCTGTGGGTGGGTGTGTGTGTGGGGGGTTCTGGGGTGGGGGTGGGTGTTGGTCCATGGTCAGGGGTGGCATTGTGTCTGTAGGACCTGAGCATCATTCGCATTAAGAATCTTATTGATGCCCTGTAAGGGGAAAGGTGGCCGGATCGAGCTCCCCTCTCCAGAGCCTTAGGCCTGTAATCTAGGGTCCACACACTCCTTGGGGACCAGTCCTGTCATGGTGGGGAGGGGGGGGGGGGGGGGGAGGCTAGCTGCCATGCCACCTCTTAGGGGAATGTCAAAGATCCCACATCCCCCTCCAGGAAGAAGGGTTATTTTGTCGCCTCTTATTTGGGCCTGTCCTCATTGGAGTTTAGAAGAATGAGAGGCGACCTTATTGAGGCAGACAGGATTCTCAGGGGGCTCGACAGGGTCGATGCTGAGAGGATGTTTCCTCCTGTGGGAGAGTCCAGGACCAGAGGGCAGAATCTCAGAGTAAGGGGGCCGCCCCATTTCAGACAGAGATGAGGAGGAATTTCCCCTCTCAGAGGGGGGTGAATGTGTGGAATTCTTTCCCGCAGGGAGCTGTAGAGGCTGGGCCGTTAAGTACGTTCAAGGCCGAGACAGACAGATTTTTAATCGGTGAGGGAATCGAGGGTTTATGGGGATAAGGCGGGAGATTGGAGTTGAGGATTATCACATCGGATCAGTCACAATCTCATTGAATGCGCGGAGCAAACCTGATGGGTCCCACAACTTATGGTCTCATGATCTAATAGATTAATTCCCACCTCTCTCTCTCTCTCTGTTAGGTTGGTGGCAACCAGGGCCGGGAAGGTGACCAAGCGAGACTACCTGAGGGTGAACGTAGTGAGAACTTGGTGAGTAACTGAAGCTCCTACTGGGATGGGGCATACTGTGACACGTCCAGTTTTGACACTCCTTGCCGCAAGCGTGTCCATTGTCCAAGGACCTAATATTCACACCTCAAGCCTCCCCAGGCCCTTCACGGGAGTGTTAACAGAATCACAGAACTGTTAAGAGGCAGAAGGAGGCCATTCGGCCCATCCTGTCTGCGACGTCTCTCCAAACGAGCATCGTGACTTAGTGCCCTTCTCCTGCCCTTTCCCCCCTGCGCATTGTTTCTATTCCGATAATCATCTGATCCCCTCTAACGCCTGGATTGAACCTGCCTCCACCACACTTCCAGACAGTGCATTCCAGACCCCAGCCACTCGCTGTGTGAAAACGGGTTTTCCGCACATTACATTTGCTTCTTTTGCAAATCACTTTACATCTGGGGGGCAGCACGGTGGAGCAGTGAGTTAGCACTGATGCCTCACGGCGCCGAGGTCCCAGGATCGATACCGGCTCTGGGTCACTGTCCGTGTGGAGTTTGCACATTCTCCCCGTGTCTGCGTGGGTTTCGCCCCCACAACCCGAAGATGTGCAGGGTAGGTGGATTCGCCACGGTAAATTGCCCCTTAATTGGAAAAAATGAATTGGGTATTCTAAATTTTAAAAACCTCGAAATCTGGGCCCTCTCGTTCTCGATCCTATCACGAAGCCGGAACAGTTTCTCCCCATCCACTCTGTCCAGACCCCCCCCCCCACATGATTTTGAACATCTCTATCAAATCCCCTCTCGGCCTCCTTCTCTCCAAGGAGAACAGTCCCAACCTCTCCAATCTAATAATAATAATTATTAATAATCGCTTATTGTCATAATGGCTTCAATGAAGTTACTGTGAAAAGCCCCTAGTCGCCACATTCTGGCGCCTGTTCGGGGAGGCCGGTACGGGAATTGAACCCACGCTGCTGACATTGTTCTGCATTACAAACCAGTCTATTCCCAGAACTGAAGTTTCTCCTTGTAAACCTCTTCTGTGCTCTCTCTCCAATGTGTTCACATCCTTCCTCTCGTGTGGCCCCCAGAACTGTGCACAATATTCCAGCCGAGGTCTGACTGGTGTCTGGTATCAGCTCAGTATAACCTCCTTGCTCTTGTACTCTTCTTCGGCGATCACTCGCCAACGAATTTGATTGTCCACCTAAGAAACTGTGTGTTAATGGTCGTAGGTTCTGTGAGTTCATGAGTTCTGTGGGTTCTTGCACGGTTGATGAAAATGAAAAATGAAATGGAAATGGCTTATTGTCACAAGTAGGCTTCAAATGAAGTGACTGTGAAAAGCTCCTAGTCACCACATTCCACTCAGCCTGTTCGGAGAGGCTGGTACGGGAATTGAACCGTGCTGCTGGCCTGCCTTGGTCTGCTTTAAAAGCCAGCGATTTAGCCCAGTGTGCTAAACCAGCCCGATCCTGGAGCCGCATCTTTGACCGCACACTTGGCTGTTGTTTCCGGGAGGTGGGATCGGTCCTTGGACTCTAGATCCCTGGTATTCCTTTATCAGGCTGCTATTCGGGGCCCCCTCTTGCCGTCCGGTATCCTGGAAGAATTGCGTCCCTTCAATCAGGAGGTTCATCAAAGTAAGTCTCTTCTGAGAAAGGGTTTCCCAGGCGTTGATGTCTTTGAGATAAGCCTTCAGGGTGCCTTTGTCCCCCTCTTGCTCGGGCGCCTTCCTTGAGCTGAGCGAATAAGTTTTCCTTTGGTAGTCAGGACTCTGACACGGGCAGCATGGTAGCATAGTGGTTAGCACAGTTGCTTCACAGGGCGGCATGGGGCGCAGTGGTTAGCACTGGGACTGTGGCGCTGAGGACCCGGGTTCGAATCCCTGCCCTGGGTCACTGTCCGTGTGCAGTTTGCACATGCTCCCCGTGTCTGCGTGGGTTTCGCCCCCACAACCCAAAGATGTGCAGGGTAGGTGGATTGGCCACGCTAAATTGCCCCTTAATTGGAAAAGAAAAATAATTGGCTACTCTAAATTTTTTTTTTTTTAAAAGCACTGTGGCTTCACAGCTCCAGGGTCCCAGGTTCGATTCCCGGCTTGGGTCACTGTCTGTGTGGAGTCTGCACGTTCTCCCCGTGTGTGCGTGGGTTTCCTCCGGGTGCTCCGGTTTCCTCCCACAGTCCAAAGATATGCAGATTAGGTGGATTGGCTATGCTAAATTGCCCTTAGTGTCCAAAAAGGTGAGGTTGGGTTACGGGGATAAAGGGGATAGGGTGGAGGAGTGGGGCTTAAATGGGGTTTCCAAGGGCCGGTCCAGACTTGATGGGCTGAATGGCCTCCTGCAATGTAAAGTCCATGATTCTAAGCACATGGCCGGCCCAGCGGACCTGGTTTTGGATGATGATGGCCTCGATGCTGGCACTCTTGGCTCCTACAAAGACACTGATGTTAGTACCTCTGTCCTCCCAGCCAATGTAGAGAATCCATCTCAGACAGCATTAATGGTACCTCTCCAGGACCTCGAGGTGGTGCCTGTATGCAATCCTAGTTTCAGAGCCGTACAGAGGTTGAGAGGACGTCCGCCTTGTACACGGCGATCTTGGTGTCAGCACGAATGTCATGATCA
Organism: Scyliorhinus torazame; assembly: GCF_047496885.1. Classification (NCBI taxonomy): domain Eukaryota; kingdom Metazoa; phylum Chordata; class Chondrichthyes; order Carcharhiniformes; family Scyliorhinidae; genus Scyliorhinus; species Scyliorhinus torazame. Next base: position 138,421,309 of record NC_092711.1, read on the forward strand.
TCAAAGACGCTCGTCCTTCGGCGTCCGAAGGAGAGGTGCTCACGGATTGGATACGATGTTGGATCTCCGCATCGTTGTCGGAGAGATGGCTCCCCAGGTGTGGGTTGGTAGGGTTTCTCCATTCATCCTGACGGAGGAAGAGACCAGGGGCGGGATTCTCCGCCTGGCGGGATGCTCCGCATTGCCGGCGCCCGGGGGTTTCCCGACGGCGCGGGGCTGCCCCACGATGGGAAACCCCATTGACCAGCCGGCGTAACGGGGAATCCCGCCGGCGGGTCGGGGCAGAAAAGTGGCGGGGCGGAGAATCCAGCCCCCTACCTTGCCCTGGAGCGGGTTGGGAGTTCTTTGAAGTGTTTACTCCAGCGAAGGCTGATATTTCCTCTCTCTGAAGAGGGTTCGGTCCTTACTCCGCACCGGTTTGAGGCCTAGGGTATTGGGTCCACCTATTGCCTTTGTGGCACTGAGGAAGCCCTGGGTGGCATGACCATCAGCGAGGAGTTGCAGCTCCTTAGCTTTCTCAGTCCATTGTTGGTTCTTGGTTCCCCAAGTTCTTCTTTGTATCTCCGTCTTGCTTCTTCTTGTTGATGAGCTCATGGATGGTGTGGCCGTTCTCGTCGAACCAGTCTTGGATGTTCCCTGGTCTTGCAGCCGATGGTTTCTTCACAGCTTGCGATGATGGCTGTCTTCAGATCTTTCCAGTTTTCCTCCACCCTATTGGATTGGAGGTTCTGGTGAAGACATTGTTGGAGGTTCACGAGCATACTGGGCTCTTGCAATCTCTCAACGTTGAACGTATTTCTGAACTGTTTCTCCATCTTCCGTTGCCTCTGATGGCGTTTGATGGACAGGGAGGAGCGGGCGAGCCGGTGGTCGGCCCAGCAGTCATCTGCACTGGTCATCGCTTTGGCGTTGAGGGCAACCTTTTGGTCTCCGATTCGGACAATGACAAAAGTCGATCATGTACCAATGCTTTGATCGTGGATGTCCCCAGGAAGTCTTAAACTTGTCTTTTTGGTGGAACGGTGTGTGAGCGATGACAAACTAGTTTTCCGCGCACGTGGCGCGCAGGAGAATCCCGTTGGAGTTGCAATTCCCAACTCTTTCCTTTCAGATGGTTCCTTTCCAGATTTGGGTGTCCAAAGGAGGATGATCTTATCTTCCTTAGGAATGTTGGAGAGTCCTGCGGCGCCGAGGTCCCAGGTTCGATCCCAGCCCCGGATCACTGGTCTGTGTGGAGTTTGCACATTCTCCCCGTGTCTGCGTGGGTTTCACCCCCACAACCCAAAGATGTGCAGGCTAGGCGGATTGGCCACGCTAAATTGCCCCTTAAATGGATAAAAAAATAATTGGGTACTCGAAATTTAAACAAAAAAGGAATGTTGGAGAGTATGGTGTCCAGCATGCAGAACTATTTACTATTGCCACAAGTAGGCTTACATTAACACTGCAATGAAGTTACTGTGAAAATCCCCCAGTCGCCACATTCCGGAGCCTGTCCGGGTCACAGAGGGAGAATTCAGAATGTCCAATTCACCTCACAGCACGTCTTTCGGGACTTGTGGGAGGAAACCGGAGAACCCGGAGGAAACCCACGCAGACACGGGGAGAACGTGCAAACTCCGCACAGACAATGACCCAAGCCGGGTATCGAACCTGGGACACTGGTGCTGTGAAGCAACAGTGCTAACCACTGTGCTACCATGCTGCCCAACTGGGGATCTCCCTACTTCTGCAGCCTTCATTTGCCATTGCAGCCGTTCATACCTCTATCTGTCTCTCCCCCTCTATCTGCCTCCCCCCTCAAACTGTCTCTCCCTCTATCTGTCTCTCCCCCTCTATCTGTCTCTCCCCTTCAATCTGTCCCTCCCCCTCAATCTGTCTCTCCTCCTCTATCTGTCTCTCCCCCTCTATCTGCCTCTCTCCCTCTATCTGTCTCTCCCCCTCTATCTGTCTCTCCCCCTCTATCTGTCTCTCCCCCTCTATCTGTCTATCCCCCTCTATCTGTCTCTCCCCCTCTATCTGTCTCTCCCCCTCTATCTGTCTATCCTCCTCAATCTGTCTCTCCCCCTCTGTCTCTCCTCCTCTATCTGTCTCTCCCCCTCTATCTGTCTCTCTCCCTCTATCTGTCTCTCCCTCTCTACCTGTCTCTCCCCCTCTATCTGTCTCTCCCTCTCTATCTGTCTCTCCCCCTCTATCTGTCTCTCCCCCTCTATCTGTCTCTCCCCCTCTATCTGTCACTCCCCCTCTATCTGTTTCTCCCCCTCTATCTGTCTCTCCATCTCTATCTGTCTCTCCCCCTCTATCTGTCTCTCCCTCTCTATCTGTCTCTCCCCCTCTATCTGTCTCTCCCCCTCTATCTGTCTCTCCCCCTCTATCTGTCTCTCCACCTCTATCTGTCTCTCCCTCACTATCTGTCTCTCCCCCTCTATCTGTGTCTCCCCCTCTATCTGTCTCTCTCCCTCTATCTGATCTCTCCCCCCTCTATCTGTCTCTCCCCCTCTATCTGTCTCTCCCTCTCTACCTGTCTCTCCCCCTCTATCTGTCTCTCTCCCTCTATCTGTCTCTCCCTCTCTACCTGTCTCTCCCCCTCTATCTGTCTCTCCCTCTCTATCTGTCTCTCCCCCTCTATCTGTCTCTCCCCCTCTATCTGTCTCTCCCCCTCTATCTGTCTCTCCCCCTCTATCTGTCTCTCCCCCACTATCTGTCTCTCCCCCTCTATCCGTGTCTCCCCCTCTATCTGTCTCTCTCCCTCTATCTGATCTCTCCCTTGATCTGTCTCTCGTCCTCTGTCTCTCTCCCTCTATCTGTCTCTCCCCCTCTATCTGTCTCTCCCCCTCTATCTGTCTCTCCCCCTCTATCTGTCTCTCCCCCTCTATCTGTCTCTCCACCTCTATCTGTCTCTCCACCTCTATCTGTCTCTCCCCCACTACCTGTCTCTCCCCCTCTATCCGTGTCTCCCCCTCTATCTGTCTCTCTCCCTCTATCTGATCTCTCCCTTGATCTGTCTCTCGTCCTCTGTCTCTCTCCCTCTATCTGTCTCTCTCCCTCTATCTGTCTCTCTCCCTCTATCTGTCTCGCCCCCTCTATCTGTCTCGCCCCCTCTATCTGTCTCGCCCCCTCTATCTGTCTCGCCCCCTCTATCTGTCTCGCCCCCTCTATCTGTCTCGCCCCCTCTATCTGTCTCGCCCCCTCTATCTGTCTCGCCCCCTCTATCTGTCTCGCCCCCTCTATCTGTGTCTCCCCCTCGATCTGTGTCTCCCCCTCTATCTGTGTCTCCCCCTCTATCTGTGTCTCCCCCTCTATCTGTGTCTCCCCCTCTATCTGTGTCTCCCCCTCTATCTGTGTCTCCCCCTCTATCTGTGTCTCCCCCTCTATCTGTGTCTCCCCCTCTACCTGTGTCTCCCCCTCTATCTGTGTCTCCCCCTCTATCTGTGTCTCCCCCTCTATCTGTGTCTCCCCCTCGATCTGTGTCTCCCCCTCGATCTGTGTCTCCCCCTCGATCTGTGTCTCCCCCTCGATCTGTGTCTCCCCCTCGATCTGTGTCTCCCCCTCGATCTGTCTCTCCCCCTCTATCTGTGTCTCCCCCTCTATCTGTCTCTCTCCCTCTATCTGATCTCTCCCTTGATCTGATCTCTCGTCCCCTATCTGTCTCTCTCCCTCTATCTGTCTCTCTCCCTCTATCTGTCTCTCGTCCCCTATCTGTCTCTCGTCCCCTCTATCTGTCTCTCCCCTCTATCTGTCTCTCCCCCTCTATCTGTCTCTCCCCCTCTATCTGTCTCTCCCCCTCTATTTGTCTCTCCCCCTCTATTTGTCTCTCCCCCTCTATCTGTCTGTTCACCTCTATCTGTCTCCCTCCTTCTGTCTGTCTCTCTCTCTCTGTCTGTCTCTCTCTCTCTGTCTGTCTCTCCCCCTCTGTCTGTCTCTCCCCCTCTGTCTGTCTCTCCCACTCTATCTGTCTCTCCCCCTCTATCTGTCTCTCTCTCTCTGTCTGTCTCTCCCCCTCTATCTGTCTCCCTCCCTCTGTCTGTCTCTCTCTCTCTGTCTGTCTCTCCCCCTCTGTCTGTCTCTCCCCCTCTGTCTGTCTCTCCCACTCTATCTGTCTCTCCCCCCCTGTCTGCCCCTCCCCCTCTATCTGTCGCTCCCCCTCTTTCTGTCTCTCTCTCTCTGTCTGTCTCTCCCCCTCTATCTGTCTCCCTCCCTCTGTCTGTCTCTCCCCCTCTGTCTGTCTCTCCCCCTCTATCTGTCTCTCTCTCTCTGTCTGTCTCTCCCCCTCTGTCTGTCTCTCCCCCTCTGTCTGTCTCTCCCACTCTATCTGTCGCTCCCCCTCTATCTGTCTCTCCCCCCCTGTCTGCCCCTCCCCCTCTATCTGTCGCTCCCCCTCTTTCTGTCTCTCCCCCTCTTTCTGTCTCTCCCCCTCTTTCTGTCTCTCCCCCTCTTTCTGTCTCTCCCCCTCTATCTGTCTCTCCCCCTCTATCTGTCTCTCCTCCTCTATCTGTCTCTCCTCCTCTATCTGTCTCTCCTCCTTTATCTGTCTCTCCCCCTCAATCTGTCTCTCTCTATATCCGTGTCTCTCCTCTATCTGTCTCTCCCCCTCTATCTGTCTCTCCCCCTCTATTTGTCTCTCCCCCTCTATTTGTCTCTCCCCCTCTATCTGTCTGTTCACCTCTATCTGTCTCCCTCCTTCTGTCTGTCTCTCTCTCTCTGTCTGTCTCTCCCCCTCTGTCTGTCTCTCCCCCTCTGTCTGTCTCTCCCACTCTATCTGTCTCTCCCCCTCTATCTGTCTCTCTCTCTCTGTCTGTCTCTCCCCCTCTATCTGTCTCCCTCCCTCTGTCTGTCTCTCTCTCTCTGTCTGTCTCTCCCCCTCTGTCTGTCTCTCCCCCTCTGTCTGTCTCTCCCACTCTATCTGTCTCTCCCCCTCTATCTGTCTCTCCCCCTCTATCTGTCTCTCCCCCTCTATCTGTCTCTCCCCCTCTATCTGTCTCCCCCCTCTATCTGTCTCTCCCCCCCTGTCTGCCCCTCCCCCTCTATCTGTCGCTCCCCCTCTTTCTGTCTCTCTCTCTCTGTCTGTCTCTCCCCCTCTATCTGTCTCCCTCCCTCTGTCTGTCTCTCTCTCTCTGTCTGTCTCTCCCCCTCTGTCTGTCTCTCCCCCTCTGTCTGTCTCTCCCACTCTATCTGTCGCTCCCCCTCTATCTGTCTCTCCCCCCCTGTCTGCCCCTCCCCCTCTATCTGTCGCTCCCCCTCTTTCTGTCTCTCCCCCTCTTTCTGTCTCTCCCCCTCTTTCTGTCTCTCCCCCTCTATCTGTCTCTCCCCCTCTATCTGTCTCTCCTCCTCTATCTGTCTCTCCCCCTCTATCTGTCTCTCCTCCTCTATCTGTCTCTCCCCCTCTATCTGTCTCTCCCCCTCTATCTGTCTCTCCCCCTCTATCTGTCTCTCCCCCTCTATCTGTCTCTCCTCCTCTATCTGTCTCTCCCCCTCTATCTGTCTCTCCCCCTCTATCTGTCTCTCCCCCTCTATCTGTCTCTCCTCCTCTATCTGTCTCTCCCCCTCTATCTGTCTCTCCCCCTCTATCTGTCTCTCCTCCTCTATCTGTCGCTCCCCCACTATCTGTCTGTGGTGGTATGTATTCGGGGTCATGTGGGACTGTCTAGCCGTGATGCTATTGGCTGACAGATCCCGGGTCCTGGTTGGCTGTTGACTCCTGGCTCCGCCCTGAAGGCAGAGTATAAGAACCCGAGTTTCTCCCCGCCGCTTCATTCTGTTGCTGAACTGCTGGGGACAAGTCTCGCTTAATAAAGCCTGAATCAACTTCATCACTGCTCGTCTCTCTCGTAAGTCGTTGTGCGCTACAATTTATTAAGCGAGCTTAAAGGACTATGGAGCTCCGGATCGCCCCGGAATGCCTGCGGATCAGCCCCCACGCAGCGAACTCGGCAGCAGTATTTAAACACTGGCAAGCATGTTTTGAAGGCTACCTTCAAACGGCCCCCGGCCGGATCACAGAAGACCAGAAAATGCAGGTCCTGCATTCGAGGGTAAGCCCGGAAATTTACCCTCTCATAGAAGACGCAGAGGATTTCCCGAAGGCGCTCGCATTACTGAAGAGATTCTACGTTCGCCCCGTGAACCAGGTCTACGCGCACTACCAACTCGCAACGAGACGGCAAAGTCCCGGAGAAACGCAAGAAGAATTCTACCCCACGCTGCTAATTTTGGGACGGGGCTGCAGCTGCCCGCCGGTGAACGCGATTGAACACACGGACATGCTAATTCGCGATGCGTTTGTGGCAGGTATGAACTCTCCCCAAATCCGCCAAAGACTTTTAGAAAGAGAGTCGTTAGGACTCTCTGAGGCACGGGCCATTGCAGCTTCCCTAGATGTGGCCTCGCAAAACGCCCACGCCTACGGCCCCGACCGCGCGGCAGCCCCTTGGGCTCCATGGACCCCCGTCGCGACAAACCCCCCCCCCCCCTCACAGGCTTGCGCGGTTAAAGCGCCAGACCATCCCGGGGGGGCCCGCTGCTATTTCTGAGGGCAAGCGAAACACCCCCGGCAGAGCTGCCCGGCCCGCGCAGCTATTTGTAAAAGCTGCGGCAGGAAGGGCCATTACGCGGCTGTGTGCCGATCCCGGGGGGTCGCCGCAATCCCCGGAGAAGAACGAGCCCAGCATAGCCCAAGCGCTCCCCAACCCCCCCAGCGCCCCATGTGCGACCCGCGGGCGCTGCCATTTTGGGTCCCGGGCACCACGAGGGGAGGATGGGCGCCGCCATCTTGTGACCCCCCAGCCACGTGCGATTCATGGGGGTGGCCATTTTGTCCACCCCCGACCATGTGCGATCCATGGGGGCGGCCATTTTGTCCACCCCCGGCCGCGTGCGATTCATGGACGCCGCCATCTTGGATGACAACAAAGGACCCCAGCACCGACGGCTCCACGGGGTCCGAAGAAGACGCCGCGAGACTACGACCACGACTGGCTTCGGTGACTCTGGATCAATCACGGCCCCGGACGCTCCAGACGACGACAACCACGGTGCTGATCAACGGACACGAGACATCATGCTTGATTGACTCGTGGCATCGGCGTGACACCAAGAATGTTGTTGGATTGTAACAAAAAAAAAATATTTTTTTTCTCTTACTAATATTGTAAATAGTTTCACAAACTTTGTACATAGCCCAGTGTAGGGCTAAAACTGTAGTAACATGCCCAAAATGTTCCTCCCAGGACCAGCCTTGTAAACCCCTACCACCATGCGAACCACCACCCCGCCGGGTTCCTTTTTAACAAGGGGTGAATGTGGTGGTATGTATTAGGGGTCATGTGGGACTGTGAAGCCGTGATGCTATTGGCTGACAGATCCCGGGTCCTGGTTGGCTGTTGACTCCTGGCTCCGCCCTGAAGGCGGAGTATAAGAACCCGAGCTTCTCCCCGCCGCTTCATTCTGTTGCTGAATGAGGGGGCATCTGTCTGTCTCTCCTCCCTCTGTCTGTCTCTCCTCCTCTATCTGTCTCTCCCCCTCACTCAATCTGTCTCTCTCTATATCCGTGTCTCTCCTCTATCTGTCTCTCCCCCTCTATCTGTCTCTCCCCCTCTATCTGTCTCTCCCCCTCTATCTGTCTCGTCTCGCTTAATAAAGCCTCATCGACATCATCACTACTCGTCTCTCTCGTAAGTCATTGTGCGCTACACTGTCTCTCCCCCTCTATCTGTCTCTCCCCCTCTATCTGTCTCTCCCCCTCTATCTGTCTCTCCCCCTCTATCTGTCTCTCCCCCTCTATCTGTCTCTCCCCCTCTATCTGTCGCTCCCCCTCTATCTGTCTCTCCCCCTCTGTCTGTCTCTCCTCCTCTATCTGTCTCTCCCCCTCACTCAATCTGTCTCTCTCTATATCCGTGTCTCTCCTCTATCTGTCTCTCCCCCTCTTTCTGTCTCTCTGCCTCTATCTGTCTCTCCTCTATCTGACTCACCCCCTCTATATAATGCTGGGGACAAGTCTCGTCTCGCTTAATAAAGCCTCATCGACATCATCACTACTCGTCTCTCTCGTAAGTCATTGTGCGCTACACTGTCTCTCCCCCTCTATCTGTCTCTCCCCCTCTATCTGTCTCTCCCCCTCTATCTGTCTCTCCCCCTCTATCTGTCTCTCCCCCTCTATCTGTCTCTCCCCCTCTATCTGTCTCTCCCCCTCTATCTGTCGCTCCCCCTCTATCTGTCTCTCCCCCTCTGTCTGTCTCTCCTCCTCTATCTGTCTCTCCCCCTCACTCAATCTGTCTCTCTCTATATCCGTGTCTCTCCTCTATCTGTCTCTCCCCCTCTTTCTGTCTCTCTGCCTCTATCTGTCTCTCCTCTATCTGACTCACCCCCTCTATCTGTTCTCCCCCTCTATCTGTCTCTCCCCCTCTATCTGTCTCTCCCCGTCTATCTGTCTCTCCGTCTCTATCTCTCTCCCCGCCTTCTATCTGTCCCCGCCTTCTATCTGTCCCCCCCCTTCTATCTGTCCCCCCTTCTATCTGTCCCCCCTTCTATCTGTCCCCCCCTTCTATCTGTCCCCCCCTTCTATCTGTCCCCCCCTTCTATCTGTCCCCCCCTTCTATTTGTCCCCCCCTTCTATCTGTCCCCCCCTTCTATCTGTCACCCCCCTCTATCTGTCTCCCCCCTCTATCTGTCTCTCGTCCCCTATCTGTCTCTCCCCCTCTATCTGTCTCTCCCCCTCCATCTGTCTCTCTCCCTCTATCTGTCTCTCCCCCTCTATCTGTTTCTCCCCCTCTATCTGTCTCTCCCCCTCTATCTGTCTCTCCCCCTCTATTTGTCTCTCCCCCTCTATTTGTCTCTCCCCCTCTATCTGCCTGTTCACCTCTATCTGTCTCCCCTCCTCTCTCTGTCTGTCCTCCTCTATCTGTCTGTCCTCCTCTCTCTGTTGCTCCTCCTCTATCCGTGTCTCTCCCCCTCTATCTGTCCCCCCCTCTATCTGTCTCTCCCCCTCTATCTGTCTCTCCCCCTCTATCTGTCTTTCCTCCTCTATCTGTCTCTCCCCCTCTATCTGTTTCTCCCCCTCGATCTGTCTCTCCTTCTCTATCTGTCCCTCCTCCTCTATCTCTCTCTCTCTATCCTCCTCTCTCTCTCTCTATCCTCCTCTATCTGTCTCTCCACCCTCTATCTGCCTCTCTCCTTCAATCCATCTTTCACTCTCACTCGCTGTCACTCTCATTCGCTGTGTCTCTGTCCATCTGTCCGCCTCAATCTCTCTTTCTCACTTTGTTTTGTCTCCACTGGCATATCTGTCTCACTGTGTCTCTGTTTCGTTCCCTCTGTTTGTCTCTCTGCCTCTCTCTGTCTTTCTCTCACCAGCTCCCCCTTTCTCTGCTCTGTCTCACTCTCACACCCTGGCACGGTGCCTGTGACATTTCTCTTCTCCCTTCTCCCCTGCAGTGAAGACATCATTCGGTACATTCTGGTGCAGGTCCGCCCTCTCTACCCGGGTACATCGCGCCCACGCTTTTCCCTCTACCTCTCGGCCCAGCTCGAAGTCGGCGTTGTGCGAGTCTACCACAGACAATGTCTGTACCTGATCGGTGAGTGTCAGGGGGGTCTGATGGCGGGGGAGGTGGAGTTGTTTGTGGGGGGGGGGAGCGTCTGAAGTCTAACTCCGTAGAGACTGGGCGAGTGACTCTCCGTAGAGACTGGGCGAGTGACTCTCTGTAGAGACTGGGCGAGTGACTCTCCGTAGAGACTGGGCGAGTGACTCTCCGTAGAGACTGGGCGAGTGACTCTCCGTAGAGACTGGGCGAGTGACTCTCCGTAGAGACTGGGCGAGTGACTCTCGGTAGAGACTGGGCGAGTGACTCTCCGTAGAGACTGAGCGAGTGACTCTCTGTAGAGACTGGGCGAGTGACTCTCCGTAGAGACTGGGCGAGTGACTCTCCGTAGAGACTGGGCGAGTGACTCTCCGTAGAGACTGGGCGAGTGACTCTCGGTAGAGACTGGGCGAGTGACTCTCCGTAGAGACTGGGCGAGTGACTCTCCGTAGAGACTGGGCGAGTGACTCTCGGTAGAGACTGGGCGAGTGACTCTCGGTAGAGACTGGGCGAGTGACTCTCGGTAGAGACTGGGCGAGTGACTCTCGGTAGAGACTGGGCGAGTGACTCTCGGTAGAGACTGGGCGAGTGACTCTCCGTAGAGACTGTGCGAGTGACTCTCCGAAGAGACTGGGCGAGTGACTCTCGGTAGAGACTGGGCGAGTGACTGTCCGTAGAGACTGGGCGAGTGACTCTCGGTAGAGACTGGGCGAGTGACTCTCGGTAGAGACTGGGCGAGTGACTCTGTAGAGACTGGGCGAGTGACTCTCGGTAGAGACTGGGCGAGTGACTCTCGGTAGAGTCTGGGCGAGTAACTCTCCGTAGAGACTGGGCGAGTGACTCTCGGTAGAGACTGGGCGAGTGACTCTCGGTAGAGACTGGGCGAGTGACTCTCCGTAGAGACTGGGCGAGTGACTCTCCGTAGAGACTGGGCGAGTGACTCTCCGTAGAGACTGGGCGAGTGACTCTCGGTAGAGACTGGGCGAGTGACTCTCGGTAGAGACTGGGCGAGTGACTCTCGGTAGAGACTGGGCGAGTGACTCTCCGTAGAGACTGGGCGAGTGACTCTCCGTAGAGACTGGGCGAGTGACTCTCGGTAGAGACTGGGCGAGTGACTCTCGGTAGAGACTGGGCGAGTGACTCTCGGTAGAGACTGGGCGAGTGACTCTCGGTAGAGACTGGGCGAGTGACTCTCGGTAGAGACTGGGCGAGTGACTCTCGGTAGAGACTGGGCGAGTGACTCTCGGTAGAGACTGGGCGAGTGACTCTCGGTAGAGACTGGGCGAGTGACTCTCGGTAGAGACTGGGCGAGTGACTCTCGGTAGAGACTGGGCGAGTGACTCTCGGTAGAGACTGGGCGAGTGACTCTCTGTAGAGACTGGGCGAGTGACTCTCGGTAGAGACTGGGCGAGTGACTCTCGGTAGAGACTGGGCGAGTGACTCTCGGTAGAGACTGGGCGAGTGACTCTCGGTAGAGACTGGGCGAGTGACTCCCGGTAGAGACTGGGCGAGTGACTCTCGGTAGAGACTGGGCGAGTGACTCTCGGTAGAGACTGGGCGAGTGACTCTCGGTAGAGACTGGGCGAGTGACTCTCGGTAGAGACTGGGCGAGTGACTCTCGGTAGAGACTGGGCGAGTGACTCTCGGTAGAGACTGGGCGAGTGACTCTCGGTAGAGACTGGGCGAGTGACTCTCGGTAGAGTCTGGGCGAGTGACTCTCGGTAGAGACTGGGCGAGTGACTCTCGGTAGAGACTGGGCGAGTGACTCTCTGTAGAGACTGGGCGAGTGACTCTCCGTAGAGACTGGGCGAGTGACTCTCCGTAGAGACTGGGCGAGTGACTCTCGGTAGAGACTGGGCGAGTGACTCTCGGTAGAGACTGGGCGAGTGACTCTCGGTAGAGACTGGGCGAGTGACTCTCGGTAGAGACTGGGCGAGTGACTCTCTGTAGAGACTAGGCGAGTGACTCTCGGTAGAGACTGGGCGAGTGACTCTCGGTAGAGACTGGGCGAGTGACTCTCGGTAGAGACTGGGCGAGTGACTCTCTGTAGAGACTGGGCGAGTGACTCTCGGTAGAGACTGGGCGAGTGACTCTCGGTAGAGACTGGGCGAGTGACTCTCGGTAGAGACTGGGCGAGTGACTCTCGGTAGAGACTGGGCGAGTGACTCTCTGTAGAGACTGGGCGAGTGACTCTCTGTAGAGACTGGGCGAGTGACTCTCTGTAGAGACTGGGCGAGTGACTCTCCGTAGAGACTGGGCGAGTGACTCTCTGTAGAGACTGGGCGAGTGACTCTCCGTAGAGACTGGGCGAGTGACTCTCTGTAGAGACTGGGCGAGTGACTCTCTGTAGAGACTGGGCGAGTGACTCTCTGTAGAGACTGGGCGAGTGACTCTCTGTAGAGACTGGGCGAGTGACTCTCCGTAGAGACTGGGCGAGTGACTCTCTGTAGAGACTGGGCGAGTGACTCTCTGTAGAGACTGGGCGAGTGACTCTCTGTAGAGACTGGGCGAGTGACTCTCTGTAGAGACTGGGCGAGTGACTCTCTGTAGAGACTGGGCGAGTGACTCTCTGTAGAGACTGGGCGAGTGACTCTCTGTAGAGACTGGGCGAGTGACTCTCTGTAGAGACTGGGCGAGTGACTCTCTGTAGAGACTGGGCGAGTGACTCTCTGTAGAGACTGGGCGAGTGACTCTCTGTAGAGACCGGTAGAGACTGGGCGAGTGACTCTCTGTAGAGACAGGGCGAGTGACTCTCCGTCGAGACTGGGCGAGTGACTCTCTGTATAGACTGGGCGAGTGACTCTCCGTCGAGACTGGGCGAGTGACTCTCGGTAGAGACTGGGCGAGTGACTCTCGGTAGAGACTGGGCGAGTGACTCTCGGTAGAGACTGGGCGAGTGACTCTCCGTAGAGACTGGGCGAGTGACTCTCTGTAGAGACCGGTAGAGACTGGGCGAGTGACTCTCCGTAGAGACTGGGCGAGTGACTCTCTGTAGAGACTGGGCGAGTGACTCTCTGTATAGACTGGGCGAGTGACTCTCCGTCGAGACTGGGCGAGTGACTCTCGGTAGAGACTGGGCGAGTGACTCTCCGTAGAGACTGGGCGAGTGACTCTCTGTAGAGACTGGGCGAGTGACTCTCCGTAGAGACTGGGCGAGTGACTCTCCGTAGAGACTGGGCGAGTGACTCTCCGTCGAGACTGGGCGAGTGACTCTCCGTCGAGACTGGGCGAGTGACTCTCTGTAGAGACTGGGCGAGTGACTCTCTGTAGAGACTGGGCGAGTGACTCTCGGTAGAGACTGGGCGAGTGACTCTCGGTAGAGACTGGGCGAGTGACTCTCGGTAGAGACTGGGCGAGTGACTCTCCGTAGAGACTGGGCGAGTGACTCTCTGTAGAGACTGGGCGAGTGACTCTCGGTAGAGACTGGGCGAGTGACTCTCCGTAGAGACTGGGCGAGTGACTCTCTGTATAGACTGGGCGAGTGACTCTCCGTAGAGACTGGGCGAGTGACTCTCCATGGAGGCTCGACTTAATGCAGTTCGTGGAAGATGATATCGGGAGATCCTGCAGACGCGCACAGCCACGCCTGCATCCTCTAATCTTCTGGTCTCTCTTTATTTCTTCTTGCCATCTCCCATTCTCTCAATTCACTTCCAGACGAGATCCAGCAGATTCTGGATCGCTTGCATCGTGTGGAGGCCCAAGCTCGAATCAACGTGGTGGACCTGCAGCAGTGAGTGCCCCCGAGCCCTGGGGCGAGCAACTCTGGCAGAGAGAGAGAGAGAGAGAGGTTCTGGCACGCTGGGAGTGGCCATGCGGGGGAGGGGAGAGCGACGGGGGAGGGGTGGGGGAGAGAGGGAGCTGGGGGGCGGGGCAAGAGGAGTGGGGGAGAGAGGGAGGTGTGGGGGGAGAGAGGGAGGTGTGGGGGAGAGAAGAGGAGGTGTGAGGGAGAGAAGGGGAGTGGGAGTGGCGAAAGGGGGGGTGTGGGGGAGAGGGGGAAGTGTTGGGGGGGAGAAGTGTGTGTGTGGGGGAGAGAAGGGCGAGTGGGGGACAGGGGGGTACTGTGTGTGGCAGCGAGTGGTGAGTGTCAGGAAGAGGGGGTTGTGGAGGAGAGTTGTGGGGTGGGAGACAGTGAAGTGTGTGTGGACAAGTGTGGGGTTTGTGGAGGGGAGAGAGGGATGTGGGAGAGAGAGAGACTGGAGCATCAGAGTGAGGGATGTGAGAGAGAGAGAAAGACTGGAGGTGTGTAGAGGAGAGTGGGGGTGTCAGGGAGAGAGAGGGAAGGTTTTGAGAGCGTGTGTGAGGCACGATCAATTGGACAAAGACGATAGTTGAATCCAACTGAGGCTTTTTTGCAATCAGATGTGTGGCCTCCCACAGCATCTGGCAAAATGGCTGCTGGCTGGAGGACGCGCATATTTATACAGGCAGGGACTACCGGCGAACCTGTAATACAGGTGTGGTAAATCACTGTGTTCCTATATTAAGGGTTGTACGGTAGAACCTACACTACAGGTTCACCTGGGCCCCCTGCATGCTAGCTCCGCCCAGGAGGTGGGGTATAAATATGCGTGGCCTCCAGCTCACAGCCATTCCGCCAGCTGCTGTAGGAGGCCACACTTCAGGTACTAATAAAGCCTCAGTTTGAATTCAACTTTGTCTCCAGCCAAATTGATCGTGCCTCAATTTATTAGTATCTGATTCAGAAGATGGACCTCCGGATTAAACCAGATCGCCTGCAGCTGGATCCACACGCAAGCGACGCCAGAAAGGACTTCCAGCACTGGCTACCTTGTTTTGAAGCGTATATCAACGCGGCGCCGACCCCTGTTCCAGAGGCTCAGAAGATTCAAATATTGTACTCCAGACTCAGCTCCAAAGTCTTCCCGCTGATCCAGGATGCGCCCAATTACGCTGATGCTATGACTCGACTCAAAGAGAATTATGAGCAGAAGACGAACACGCCAGACACACGCTCGCAACGCGTGCTCAACTACCTGGTGAGTCAATCGAGGACGTCTGGAGGGCCCTGATCCCACTAGTTCGGGACTGTGACTGCCAGGACGTTACAGCTAAGGAGCACTCAGATCTCCTTATGCGGGACGTTTTTGTAACTGGGATTGGGTCCGATGTTATCAGGCAGCGGCTCCTAGAAGGGGCCACGCGCGACCTCGCAGAGACTAAAACACTAGCGCTTTCCATGACTGTCGCCCTGCGCAATGTACAGTCCTACCCCCTCCACTCCGCAGCACATGGAGACCAACGGCGCTTCAGGACCCCGACGCAGCGGCCGCCTCGCTACCCGACGATCAACCACGACTCGCATCCATGGCAATCGACCAGTCCCGACCACATGACCAACGCATCCACCAGCGTGAAAGTCAATGGCCATGTGACCTCCTGCCTACTGGACTCCGGGAGCACCGAGAGCTTTGTACATCCAAATACGGTAAGGCGCTGCTCCCTTAAGGTACACCCTACCAATCAAAGTATCTCCCTGGCCTCCGGATCCCATCACGTAGCGATCCAGGGGTACTGCATGGCCACGCTCACAGTCCAAGGCGTAGAGTTCCACGGTTTTCGCCTCTACGTCCTCCTTAACCTCTGCGCTGCACTTATCCTTGGCCTGGATTTTCAGTGCAGCCTCCAGAGCCTGACCCTTAAATTCGGCGGACCCGTAACACCCCTCACTGTGTGCGGCCTCACGACCCTAAAGGTCGATCCTCCTTCCCTCTTTGCCAATCTAACTCCAGATTGCAAACCCGTCGCCACCAGGAGCAGACGGTACAACACCCAGGATAAGGCCTTCATCAGGTCCGAGGACCAGCGGTTGCTTCAGGAGGGAGTCATCGAGGCCAGCAACAGCCCCTGGAGAGCTGAAGTGGTAGTGGTTAAGTCTGGGGAGAAAAATGAAATGGTCGTGGACTACAGCCAGACCATCAACAGGTACACGCAGCTCGACGCGTACCCCCTCCCACGCATATCTCACATGGTTAACCAGATTGCACAGTACCGGGTCTTCTCAATGGTGGACCTGAAATCCGCTTACCACCAGCTCCCTATCCGTAAATCGGACCGGCCATACACCGCCTTCGAGGCAGACGGCCGTCTATATCACTTCCTTAGGGTCCCCTTCGGCGTCACCAATGGGGTTTCGGTCTTCCAAAGGGAGATGGACCGAATGGTCGACCGGTATGGCTTGCGGGTCACGTTTCTGTACCTAGACAATGTGACCATCTGCGGCCATGATCAGCAGGACCACGACTCCAACCTTGCTAAATTTCTCCGCACCGCCACTCTCCTCAACCTCACGTATAACAAGAAGTGTGTGTTCCGTACAAACCGCCGAGCCATCCTCGGCTACGTGGTCCAGAATGGAGTTCTGGGGCCCAATCCAGACCGCATGCGCCCCCTCATGGAGCTTCCCCTCCCCCACTGCCCCAAGGCCCTCAAACGCTGCCTGGGGTTCTTCTCGTCTTACGCACAGTGGGTCCCAAACTATGCGGACAAGGCCCGCCCACTCATACAGTCCACTCATTTCCCCCTGACGGCCGAGGCCCAACAGGCTTTCGCCCGGATCAGAGCTGATATTGGCAAAGCTGGAATGCACGCTGTAGACGAAACACTTCCTTTCCAAGTAGAAAGCGACGCATCGGACGTCGCCCTTGCCGCCACCCTCAACCAGGCAGGCAGGCCCGTGGCATTCTTTTCCCGCACCCTCCATGCCTCCGAAATTCGTTACTCATCCGTCGAAAAGGAGGCCCAAGCTATCGTTGAGGCTGTGCAACATTGGAGGCATTACCTGGCCGGCAGGAGATTCACTCTCCTCACTGACCAACGGTCGGTAGCCTTCATGTTTAACAACACACAGCGGGGCAAGATCAAAAACGATAAAATCTTGCGGTGGAGAATCGAGCTCTCCACCTATAATTACGAGATTAAGTATCGCCCTGGCAAACTCAATGAGCCCCCAGACGCCCTATCCAGAGGTACATGTGCCAGCGCACAGGTAGACCGACTCCGGGCCCTGCACAACAGCCTTTGTCACCCAGGGGTCACTCGGTTGTACCACTTCATTAAGGCACACAATTTGCCCTACTCCGTCGAGGAAGTCAGGACGATCACCAAGGACTGCCAGGTCTGTGGGGAGTGCAAACCGCACTTCTACCGGCCGGACTGCGCGCGCTTGGTGAAGGCCTCCCGCCCCTTTGAATGCCTCAGCGTGGATTACAAAGGCCCCCTCCCCTCCTCTGACCGACACACGTATTTCCTCAGTGTGATTGATGAATACTCCCGTTTTCCCTTCGCCATCCCATGTCCCGACATGACGTCTGCCACCGTCATTAAAGCCCTTAATTCTATCTTCACTCTGTTCGGCTTCCCCGCCTACATCCACAGTGACAGGGGATCCTCATTCATGAGTGATGAGCTATGCCAGTTCCTGCTCAGCAGGGGTATCGCCTCCAGCAGAACGATGAGCTACAACCCCCAGGGAAACGGACAGGTAGAAAGGGAGAATGGGACGGTATGGAACGCAGTCCAGCTGGCCCTAAGGTCCAGAAATCTCCACATCCGGGGTATCGCTCCCGACTTGGCTCACAGCTCCGGGAACCGTGCTTCTCCATAAACATGTGCGGCTCCACAAGGCGGATCCGTTGGTGGAAAGGGTGCACCTGCTCCGCGCAAACCCACAGTACGCCTACGTGGCGTTCCCCGACGGCCGCCAGGATACCGTCTCCCTCAGGAACCTGGCACCAGCAGGTTCCACCCCCACACCACCCCCGGCGCCACCCTCCCCATCACCCCCCCCCCCCCCCCCGTACGATTTTCCGTCCTCACCCTGCCCACCCCCATTGATGAAGAGGATTTTGGCACGCTCCCGGAGTCAACTTCGACCACGACAGCACCGTCGACCCCAGAGGACGATCAAGGCGCCGGACCGGCTGAACCTCTGACCGGCCCACCGGATGACCAGAAACATATTTTTTCACTGTTCTGTAAATATTAAAGATTAAGAATTGTATATAATTATCCACCACCCCCGCCGGACTCAATTTTAACAGGGGGTGAATGTGGTAAACCACTGTGTTCCTATATTAAGGGTTGTACGGTAGAACCTGCACTACAGGTTCACCTGGCCCCCTGCATGCTAGCTCCGCCCAGGAGGCGGGGTATAAATATGCGTGTCCTCCAGCTCGCAGCCATTCCGCCAGCTGCTGTAGGAGGCCACACTTCAGATACTAATAAAGCCTCAGTTTGAATTCAACTTTGTCTCCAACCAAATTGATCGTGCCTCAACAGGTCCGACTGAACATTACCTAATACAGGTGCAACCGTGGTTTGCCGCAGTGTGAGGGAGAGTTACGAGTGGAGAGGGTGGGCTGGGGTAAGGAAGAGAGGGAGGCGGTGGAGTGTGAGTCCCACTCTGCGCTGTCACAACTGCCCACCTCTCTCTCCCTGTCGCTCTCTGTTCCAGGCCGAACCTGCTGTTGATGCCTGACATGGCTGCCCTGATGGAGACCTACGAAGGAGCATTTGATCCTTTCTTCGGGGTGATGTTTAGCCCTGTGCTGCCCAGTCCTGGTCACGTCCCACAGGTAAGTGAAGAGCAAGAATCCTTTATCGCCTGGCGCCTCCGCTCCAGATACTCCTCCTGCCTCCTACAACCCCTCCCTTGCCCAAATCTGTTTCCCAGAAATTCTCCCACACCCCTGTTTGTCTCCGAAGCTCTCCAATGAATCCCCAGTTTGTCCTCTGCACTCTATGATCACCTCCGGTCTGTCCCCTGCTCCCATAACACTGTCCCCAATCAAACATTCCCAGGACAGGTACAGCACGGGGTTAGATACAGAGTAAAGCTCCCTCTACACAGTCCCCATCAAACACTCCCAGGACAGGTACAGCACGGAGTTAGATACAGAGTAAAGCTCCCTCTACACTGTCCCCATCAAACACTCCCAGGACAGGTACAGCACGGGGTTAGATACAGAGTAAAGCTCCCTCTACACTGTCCCCATCAAACACTCCCAGGACAGGTACAGCACGGAGTTAGATACAGAGTAAAGCTCCCTCTACACTCCCCATCAAACACTCCCAGGACAGGTACAGCACGGGGTTAGATACAGAGTAAAGCTCCCTCTACACTGTCCCCATCAAACACTCCCAGGACAGGTACACACGGGGTTAGATACAGAATAAAGCCCCCTCTACACTGTCCCCATCAAACACTCCCAGGGCTGGTACAGCACGGGGTTAGATACAGAGTAAAGCTCCCTCTACACTGTCCCCATCACACACTCCCAGGACAGGTACAGCACGGGGTTAGATACAGAGTAAAGCCCCCTCGACACTGTCCCCATCAAACACTCCCAGGACAGGTACAGCACAGGGTTACATACAGAGTAAAGCCCCCTCTACACTGTCCCCAGCAAACACTCCCAGGGTTGGTACAGCACGGGGTTAGATACAGAGTAAAGCTCCCTCTACACTGACCCCATCAAACACTCCCAGGACAGGTACAGCATGGGGTTAGACACAGAGTAAAGCTCCCTCTACACTGTCCCCATCAAACACTCCCAGGGTTGGTACAGCACGGGGTTAGATACAGAGTAAAGCTCCCTCGACACTGTCCCCCTCAAACGCTCCCAGGACAGTTACAGCACGGGGTTAGATGCAGAGTAAAGCTCCCTCTACACTGTCCCCATCACACACTCGCAGTACAGGTACAGCACGGGGTTAGATACAGAGTAAAGCTCCCTCGACACTGTCCCCCTCAAACACTCCCAGGACAGGTACAGCACGGGGTTAGATGCAGAGTAAAGCTCCCTCTACACTGTCCCCATCACACACTCGCAGTACAGGTACAGCACGGGGTTAGATACAGAGTAAAGCTCCCTCCACACTGTCCCCATCAAACACTCCCAGGACAGGTACAGCACGGGGTTAGATACAGAGTAAAGCTCCCTCTACACTGTCCCCATCAAACACTCCCAGGACAGGTACAGCACGGGGTTAGATACAGAGTAAAGCTCCCTCTAGACTGTCCCCATCAAACACTCCCAGGACAGGTACAGCACGGGGTTAGATACAGAGTAAAGCTCCCTCTACACTGTCCCCATCAAACACTCCCAGGACAGGTACAGCACGTGGTTAGATAGAGAGTAAAGCTCCCTCTACACTGTCCCCATCAAACACTCCCAGGACAGGTACAGCACGGCGTTAGATACAGAGTAAAGCTCCCTCTACACTGTCCCCATCAAACACGCGTAGCATGGGGTTAGATACAGGGAGTGCAGGGACAAATATGAACTAAAGCACATTGTGTTTTGCGTCTGGTTGCAGATGGAGCTTCTCGAGATGCCTCCAGAGCTGGAGGGCCTACCCAAAGTCTCGTCTAAAATCAAGGGTCAGTACGTGGCCATATCTCACCTGGATGTTCTGTGTGAATTGGGAATGCGTTGGGAGGCAGGTGTGATATAGGGGAGTACCAGCCTGGATGATCTATCCTGATCATTTTTCTTTATGCTTCCACGGGATGTGGGAGTCACTGGCCAAGGCCCCCGGCATTTGTTTTCCATAAGACACAGGAGCAGAATTAGGCCACTCGGCCCATCGAGTCTGCTCCGCCATTCTATCATGGCTGATATTTTTCTCATCCCCATTCTCCTGCCTTCTCCCCATAACCCCTGATCCCCTTATTAATCAAGAACCTATCTATCTCTGCCTTAAAGACACTCAGTTAATTGGCCTCCACAGCCTTCTGCGGCAAAGAGTTCCACAGATTCACCACCCTCTGGCTGAAGAAATTCCTTTTCATCTCTGTTTTAAAGGATCGTCCCTTGAATCTGAGATGGTGTCCTCTAGTTCTAGTTTTTCCTACTTGTGGAAACATCCTCTCCACGTCCACTCTATCCAGGCCTCGCAGTATCCCAGAAGTTTCAAAAGATCCCCCACTCATCCATCTAAACTCCAATGAGTACAGACCCAGAGTCCTCACCGTTCCTTATACAGTTCTTCATTCCAGGGATCAGTTTTGTGAACCTCCTCTGGCCCTTTCCAAGGCCAGCACATCCTTCCGTCGATATGGGGCCCAAAACTGCTCTCAATACTCCAAATGGGGTCCGACCAGAGCCTAATACAACCTCGGAAGTACATCCCTGGTCTTTTATTCTAGCCCTCTCGACATGAATACATTGCATTTGCCTTCCTAACTGCCGGCTGAACCTGCACGTTAACCTGAAGAGAACCGTGAACAAGGACTCCCAAGTCCCTTTGTGCTTCTGATTTCCTAAACATCTCCCCATTTAGAAAATAGTCGATGCCTCCATTTCTCCTTCTAAAGTGCATAACCTCACACTTTTCCACATTGTATTTAATTTGCCATTTCTTTGCCCACTCTCCTAGCCTGTCCAAGTGCTCCTGCAGCCCCCTTGCTTCCTCAATACTACCTGTCCCTCTACAGATCTTTGTATCATCTGCAAACTTAGCAACAATGCCTTCAGTACCTTCTTCCAGATCATTAATGTAAATTGTGAAAAGTTGTGGTCCCAGCACAGACCCCTGAGGCACACCACTAGTCACCGGCTGCCATCCTGAAAAAGACCCCTTAATCCCCACTCTCTGCCTTCTGCCAGTCAGCCAATACTCTATCCATGCCAGGATTTTACTCCACGATCTCATCTTTAATAATGGACTCTAAACTTTTGCCAATGACCAAAGTCAGGCTAACCGGCCTATAAGTTCCCATCTTCTGCCTCCCCCCTTCTTAAACAGTGGTGTTACATTAGCCACTTTCCAGTCCTCTGGGACCTTTCCTGCCTCCAGTGATTCCTGAAAGATCACGACCAATGCCTCCACAATCTCCTCAGCTATCTCTTTTAGAACCCTGGGGTGTAGTCCATCCGGTCCAGGTGATTTATCCACCTTCAGACCTTTCAGTTTCCCCAGAACCTTCTCCTTAATAATGGCCACTGCACTCACCTCTGCCCCCTGGTTCTCCTGGAGCTCAGGCATCCCACTGGTGTCTTCCACCGTGAAGACTGATGCAAAGTAACTATTCAGTTCATTTGCTATTTCTTTGTTTCCTATTATTACTTCTCCAGCCACATTTTCCAATGGCCCAATGTCTATTTTTGCCTCTCTCTTACCTTTTATATATTGAAAAAAACTCTTCCTATCTTATATTAGTAGCTAGCTTGCACTCGTATTTCACCTTCTCCCTCCTTATTGTTTTTTTTAGTTGTCCTCTGCTCGCTTTTAAAGGCTTCCCAATCCTCTGGCTTCCCACTAACCCTCGCCACTTTGTATGCTTTTAAAAAATAGCTTTTATGCTCTCCTTGACTTCCCTTGTCAGCCATGGTGCCTTGCCCCCCCCCCCCCCCCCCCCTTAGCATGTTTCCTGCTCCTTGGGATGAATTTCTGTTGTGCCTCCCGAATAACCCCCATAAACTCCTGCCATTGCTGTTCCACCGTCTTCCCTGCGAGGCTCCTTTTCCAATCAACACTGGCCAGCTCCTCCCTCATGTCTTTGTAGTTACCCTTATTTAATTGTAATACTGTTACACCTGATTCCAGCTTCTCCCTCTCAAACTGCAGGGTAAATTCTATCATGTTGTGGTCACTGCTCCCTAAGGGTTCCTTCACCTTAAGATCCCTAATCAAACCTGCCTCATTACACATCATTAAATCCAGAATTGCCTGTTCCCTAGTAGGCTATGTCACAAGCTGCTCCAAAAAACCATCTCTTAGACATTCCACAAATTCCATTACTTGGGATCCACTACCAACCTGATCTTCCCAGTCCACCTGCATATTGAAGTCCCCCATGATTATTGTGACATTGCCTTTTTTACATGCCTTTTCTATATCCTGACGAAGGGCGGGATTCTCCCAACGGGAGTCTAAGTGCCGACGGCGGTTAAAAACCGGAGTGTTTTACTCCGGCGTCGGCTCCCAGACCCCATTCTGGGGCCTCCGTGGGGCTGGCAGGGGCGCGGCACGATTTGCGGGGGCAGGCCTCGGCACGGCATCGGGGCCTCGGCGCGGCGTCGGAAACCCGGCGCCGAGTAAAAGACGCACCGCCTTGGGTCCCGCGCATGCGCAGTGGCCGTCCTCCCCCAGGCCGCCCCGCACATAAATGGCGCAGGGATATAACATTGCCGGCGGAGGAAAGGAGGCCAGCCGACAGAGAGGCTGGCCCGCCGATTGGTGGGCCCCGATCGCGGGCCAGACACCATCGGAAGGGCCCCCCCCCCACCCCCGGTGAGGGATCCCCCCTCCCCCACCCACAGGCTGCCCCCCCGAGCGTTCCCGCAGAGTTCCTGCCAGCAGCGACCAGGGGTGAACGGCGCCGGCGGGACTCTGACGTGCTGGAGCGGCCGCTCGGCCCATCCGGGCCGGAGAATCAGCGGCCCTGCCGATTCCATGCGGCCGGCGCCGCGCCGGGGCAAATAGTGCCGATTCTCCGCGCTTCGGAGAATCCCGCGCCGGCGTCGGAGCGTCGTGGTGCGGTTGCTCCGATTCTCCAGCCTGGCACAGGGCTCGGTGAATCGCCCCCTTATTTTCTGCCCCACCTCCTGACTACTGTTAGGGGGCCTGTACATAACTCCCATCAGGGTCTTTTTACCTTTGCGATTCCTTAATTCTACCCACAGAGATTCTATGCCTTCTGATCCTATATCGCTGTTCACCCTCCCACTTCAGGATGTCCTGTGTTCGTTCAGAGACATCCTTGACCCTGGCACCAGGGAGGCAACACACCATCCTGGAGTCTCTTTCACGTCCATAGAAGCGCCTATCTGTTCCCCTTACTAGAGAGTCCCCTATAATTATCGCTCTCCTGCACTTTGCCCTCCCATGCTGAGCAATAGAGCCAGTCGTGGTGCCACTGTTCTGGCTGCTGTTGTTTTCCTCTGATCGGCTATGCCCTCAACAGTATCCAAAACGGTATACCTGTTAGAGAGGGGGACAGCCACAGGGGATTCCTGTACTGACTGCCTGCCCTTTCTAGCGGTCACCAGTCTGTCTGCCCGCACCTTGGGTGTGACCACGTCTCTATAACTCCTATCTATGACGCTTTCCGCCACCTGCAGGCTCCTAAGTGCATCCAACAGCTGCTCCAACCGAACCACGGAGTCTGTGAAGAGCTGCCATTGGTTACACTTGCTGCAGATGTAGTTGACCGGAACGTTGGAAGTGTTACAGATCTGCCACATGTCCCAGTTGGAGCACTGCACCCCGCTGAATGACATTTAAACTTGAATTATTGTTAGATAGAGTTACAATTAACTATATGGCCCTGACACTAGAATTTTACTGTAAAATTAGATGCTAAATACTGATCTCTGCCCTCGGGTTTAGTTACTTCTCGACCTAGTTTATTGATAAGTTGTAATTAGATTTTTCTTTTTCAATGTTATGCCCCCATCCCTAATTGCCCCCTCGAACTGAGAGTGGGCTCCCTCGACCATTTCCGAGAAGGGGGGGGGGCAGTTAAAAGTCAACCACGTTGCTCTGTGTGGGGAAAGGTCTGGAGTCACCTGTACGCCGGACCGGGTAAGGACGGCACATTTCCCCTTCCCTAAAGGAGGACCTTAGTGAACCAGATGTTTTTTTTTTACAACAATCGACGATAGCCGTCATGGTCATCATTGCCGGGATTAGTGCCGCATATTCCAGATCCTATTAATTGAATTTAAATTCCACCAGCTACCATTGGTGGGATTTGAACCCATACTGCTTCAGTCTCTGAGGAGTGGCGAATGGTGCTGAATATTGTGCAGTCATCAGCGAACATCCCCACTTCTGAACTTATGATGGAAGAAAGGTCATATCGAATGAGGGTGGTGGGGGGTGGGTAGGGGGATTGGTAGCAGGCGCAAGGGGCTGAGTGACCCGCTGTCGCTCCTATCGCTTATGATCTGATGAAAACCCATTCTCTGTGTGTCTGCGTACTCCCTCTCTCTTTCCCTCTCCCTCCCTCTTACACAAACATGCCACATGACGCTTATCTTTCCACAGGGCCAGCTCCTGTACTCACAACCTCCCCAGAACTGATTACGCTCCGTGAGGTTGAGCCCATTCTGATGCCAGAAGTGGAGGTTTGTTGAAGATCTCAGTCTGTCTGACCACCACTCACACCGCCCCCCCCCCCCCCCCCCCCCCCCACCCTCCCCTACCACCCACAGCTCATTGCCCAAAGCTCCCATCAAAAATTCACTAATTTCCCCAGTTTTAAGGTAAGGAAGATTTAGATTTAAGGTCAGGAAGTGGCTGAAGATTTCGAGGGGATTTGAGGAAAACCTTTTCACCCAGAGGGTGGTGGGAATCTGGAACTCGCTGCCTGAAAGGGGGGTGGAGGCGGGAACCCTCACACATTTGAGAAGCATTTAGATAAGCACTTGAACTGCCACAAGAGCTACGGGGAAAGTGTTGGGCAATGAGATTAGGAGAGGTGCTTGATGACCCACGCAGACATGATGGGCCGAAGAGCCTCTTGTGCTATAAAACACTGTGCCTCTATGACAAAGGGTGACATTTTAATATCAGGCCCACGGAAGCGAAGCCGATGGTAACTGTGATCTCAAGAGATTGGGGCAAATCAACTGGGATTCCTCCGAGCTGGTGTGTCCCGAGGGTCATGACAGCTTGACCACCACCATCGTGTTCACACCCTTGGGCGGGGAGTGGGGTATGAGAGTGGGGGTTGGGGGGGGATGGTGAAGGATGGGGTTACCCAGGTATTGTGGGGGGGGGGGGGGGGGGGGGAAGGTAATGGTAGTTCTGGAGTGATGAGGCGGGGTTCCTCTGAGAATCCAGGTCGGCGGCACGGTTGTTTTTGGGGAGCGGAGTGTGGGGCTGTCGATGGGTGGCGCACGTTACGACCGATTCCAGTAACCCTTCCCTCTCGAGGTGGAAAGGGACCTCCCAGAGCCCACCATCCGGGAACTGGAGGATTTCCTGGCTGAGGATTTCAGATTCCCCGAAGAACCAAGCCACCCGGAGCGGAAAACCCCAGGAAAGAGGCGTCGCAGGGAAGGTAAAATCCACCACCCCTTATATCAGTGATCAGCATATGTGATCAGTATGTGTGATCTGTGAGTGTGTATATGTGATTGTGATCTGTGTGTGAGATCAGTATGTATATGTGATTGTGATCTGTGTGAGATCAATGTGTATATGTGATTGTGATCTGTGTGTGAGATCAGTATGTATATGTGATTGTGATCTGTGTGAGATCAATGTGTATATGTGATTGTGATCTGTGCGAGATCAGTGTACATGTGATTGTGAACTGTGTGAGATCAGTGTACATGTGATTGTGATCTGTGTGAGATCAGTGTGTACATGTGATTGTGATCTGTGAGATCAGTGTGTGAAATCAGTGTGTATATGTAATTGTGATCTCTGTGGGATTAGTGTGTGAAATCAGTGTGTATATGCGATTGTGATCTGTGTGAGATCAGTGTGTACATGTGATTGTGATCTGTGTGAGATGGGCCAGGGTTTAGAGAACCCCAAAGTGTATCATGGAGTTCACCTGACCCACAACTTTTACTAGATTGTGGTATGGGGAGCACACGGCCCACTCTACAGGTGTGGTACAGCAGAAATGGAAACATATTTTTTTAAACAAAACAATGTTTATTCTATGAACTCAAGCTAACCTTTTTAAAACCTTATATCAGTGATCAGCATATGTGATCAGTATGTGTGATCTGTGAGTGTGTATATGTGATTGTGATCTGTGTGTGAGATCAGTATGTATATGTGATTGTGATCTGTGTGAGATCAATGTGTATATGTGATTGTGATCTGTGCGAGATCAGTGTACATGTGATTGTGAACTGTGTGAGATCAGTGTACATGTGATTGTGATCTGTGTGAGATCAGTGTGTACATGTGATTGTGATCTGTGAGATCAGTGTGTGAAATCAGTGTGTATATGTAATTGTGATCTGTGGGATTAGTGTGTGAAATCAGTGTGTATATGCGATTGTGATCTGTGTGAGATCAGTGTGTACATGTGATTGTGATCTGTGTGAGATGGGCCAGGGTTTAGAGAACCCCAAAGTGTATCATGGAGTTCACCTGACCCACAACTTTTACTAGATTGTGGTACGGGGAGCACACGGCCCACTCTACAGGTGTGGTACAGCAGAAATGGAAACATATTTTTTTAAACAAAACAATGTTTATTCTATGAACTCAAGCTAACCTTTTTAAAACATACAGTGAACATCTTAGCAACCATTAATTCAAATACAACCCCAAAGAATACAACACTAAGTAATCCTTTAAGCTTTCCTTTTAACATCCATAAGACGTAAACCACCTTTTACCAGAAGCACATCAGGTTAAAGTCACTACTGTTATTAGTTTTAAATCACCAGGATCGATTCACAGTCTTTAGATTACAGAGAGAGATTCATACACCTTCTGGCTGTGACTGTAGCTATCTAGTTCTGAAAACTAAACTAAAACACGCCCTGCAGCAAACAGCCCAAAACGAAAGTAAAAAGCTGACAGACAGCCCAGCTCCACCCACTCTCTGACATCACTGCAGTAATAAACACCCATTTATTAAAGGTACTCTCACTACAGATACTTATATACACACCCATTTATAAACACCCATTTCGTAAAGGTACTCTCACATGACACCTCCCCCCACCCCCAAAAAAATAAACCATCAACTTCAAGATGGTTTCATTTTTCACCTTTTCGCTATCGTTTAATAAATGCACACAGTAAATATACTTTTTCGTTTCAAAAAACAACACACGCAAACGGGTATAATAATATAGTCCTTTTTTTTTCGTTCTTCTTCCTCCAACTGAAATCCTTCTTGATTGACAGTCTCTTTGAACAAGAAGGTCTCTGCATGATCCGTCCATTTCTCTCCGCCTTGGCATTTCTCTTTAAAGTCAGATACTTTAGTTCAATCTCATCACAGAGTCCCTTGTAATTCTCCAATACATGAGCATTGGTGATCACAGCTTTCAGGCAGCCAAATGCCTGTTGAAAGTCTGCTGTCCATTGAAATTTTCGAAGTTTCTTCAGCAAGTCCATCAGTGGAGTAACCACGTGTCAAAACATTTGCACAAATGTTCGATCAAATCCACTCATGCCAAGAAATCGCATTATTTCCCTTCGTCTTGAGGGTATTGAAAACTCCTCAATCACTGTTGGTTTCACATCCCGTGTGACCATTCGACCCTGTCCAATTGTATGGCCAAGGAAAGTGACTTGGGCATTTCCAAATTCACTTTTGGCTAAGTTTATCACCAAACGCGCCTCCTGAAGTCGATCGAATAACTCCATTAGATGTTTTTAATGTTCTTTCCATGTCTGGCTGAAAATTACCAGATCGTCGATGTATACCTCACAATTGGGTAATCCTGAAATGACTTTGTTAATTAACCATTGAAATGTGCTGGGGCGTTTTTCATGACAAATGGCATAACTTTGAATTGGTATATACCATCTGGAGTCACAAAAGCTGAAATCTCCTTCGCCCTTTCGGATAAAAGTACCTGCCAGTAACGTTTAAGTAAATCCAGTTTAGAAATAAAAGCTGATTGTCGCACTTTCTCAATGCAATCCTCCAAACGTGGGATAGGATAAGAGTCCGTTCTTGTAACTGCATTAACCTTTCTATAGTCCACACACCACCGTTGGGTACCGTCTGGTTCAGGTACCATCACTATGGGTGAGCTCCATTGGCTGCAACCCACTTCAATTATGCCATTTTGAAGCATATTCTCAATCTCTTTGTTAACCTGTGCCAATTTTAAAGGGTTAAGTCTCTATGGATGTTGTTTGATTGGAACAGCATTTCCCACATCTACATCATGTATAGCCATTTTAGTACTTCCCAATTTATCTCCACAAACTTGCCCATGTGATATCAATAACTCTTTCAGGTCAGTCCGTTTTTCCTCTGGAAGGTAACTCATCAATTTATCCCAATTTTTAAGAACATCCTCGTTTTCCAATTTAATTTGAGGTATGTCCAATTCACAGTCATCGGGATTTGGTTCGTCACTTTGAGTTAGAATCATTAAAACCTCCTTTTTCTCTCCTTCCCTTTCAAAGTACCTTTTAAGCATATTCACATGACACACTTGGTGAGTTTTCCTTCTATCTGGTGTTTTTACCACCTAATTCACCTCACTTAATTTCCCTTCAATCTGATAAGGTCCACAAAACCTAGCTTTTAAAGGTCCACCTTTCCACTGGTAACAATACTAAAACGTTATCTCCACTGGCAAAACTACGAACTTTGGATTTCTTGTCCGTCACCCGTTTCATCACATTTTGGGCAACTTTTAATTTTGTCCAGCAAATTCACCTGCTCTATTTAATCGTTCCCTAAAATTTGACACGTAATCCAATAATATAATTTCCGATTTCTCACTCACCAATTTTTCCTTAATCAATTTAAGTGGTCCTCTTACCTCATGACCAAATATTAGTTCAAAAGGACTAAATTTGGTTGACTCATTAGGTGCATCCCTAATTGCAAACAGTACGAATGGAATTCCTTTATCCCAATCCTCTGGATAATCTTGACAATAAGCCCTCAACATTGTCTTTCATGTCTGATGCCACCTTTATAACGCACCCTGCGATTCTGGATGGTACGCAGTTGATTTAAATTGTTTTATTCCTAAGATATACATAACTACTTTGAATAACCTTGAGGTAAAATTTGATCCTTGATCCGATTATATTTCTGTGGGTAGTCCATATCTAGTAAATAATTTAAGTAACTCCTCCACAATCTTTTTAGCTGTAATATTACATACTAGAATGCCCTCTGGAAACCTAGTAGACACATCCATTATCGTCAAAAGATATTGATTCCCACTTTTCGTTTTAGGAAACGGTTCTACGTAATCAATTAGGACCCTTGTAAAAGGTTCCTCAAATGCTGGAATGGGTATTAAGGGCGCTGGTTTTATCACTGCTTGAGGTTTCCCTATCACTTGACATGTGTGACATGATTGACAAAATTTAACTACATCGTTATGTAGTCCAGGCAAATAAAAATGTTTCTGGATTTTAACTTGAATTTTCCTCTGGTACCTCATATGCAACCTTTTCCACTGGTACCTCATATGCAACTCGCAACACCTTCTTTCTATACCCGACCGGCAATACTACTTGATGAACTTCTGCCCACTTTTCATCCGCCTGCATATGTAAAGGTCTCCATTTTCTCATCAAGACATCACTTTTATGTTAATAACATTCTGGTAGACACTCAGATTCCTCTTCCGTATATGCTTTCTGATACATCCGTTTTATTTCTATATCTTTTTGTTATAACTCCGCCAATTTTCCTGAACTAAAAATATCTGCCTCATCCTCCACCTGTTCTGGTTCTTTTTCAACCATCTGATCAAAAATCGTTTCTGATAATTGAACTTCAACTTCATCTTCACTCTTTGATTTCTCCTCTTGTCTTAACTGTGACTTTGCGACCTTGTTACTACACAATCCGGAAAAATCCCAGGATACTCATCCTTCAACACTTCAGTTGTCTGATTTTCCACTGGCTTATCAACCACAATAGGCATCACTCCCACCTGCGATCCAGCTATATCATTACCCTAGATAAACTATATTCCTGGACAAGATAGTTTCTCTATTACTCCTACTACCACTTCACCACTCTTCACTGGACTTTCCAACCTTACCTTATATAATTGAACACAACTCCTCTCACCCTGAATTCCACATATTACTACCTTATCTGGCAACATTCTTCCCAAACTACATAACTCCTCGTCTCTTACCATTAAAGATTGACTAGCCCCTGTATCTCGGAAAATTGTGACTTCTTTACCTGCTCCTCCTGATACACATGAGTAAACTTTACCCACACAAGTAAATTCTTTAACGACATCTGGCACCTTCTTATCAATCACCTCTTGATTAGGCTGTACAATCTTTTGCACCTCCTTCGCTTCACTTGGGCTTTCCTTTACCACTTTAACAAACCCCACTGTCTTATCCTGTTTTATCACATCAGCCTTCCCAGTGCATTTCTTCAACCACCAACACTGTGACTTTACATGGCCTAGTTTATTACAGTGAAGACATTTGAAACTTTTCATTTATTTTCCACCCTCCTGGATTTCTTTTTTAATCTGAGGTACACTCTCTTTATTGTCTCCCATCAGATCACCCTTACCTTTACCACTTGAGTATTTCTCATGTCCCCAGTTTCTATCCCTCACAGGCTGAAACTGATGTCGGAAACCAAGGTTTGATTTATGAACTAATTCATAATCATCTGCCATTTCTGCTGCTAACCTCGCAGTTTTAACCCTCTGTTCTTCCACATGAGTTCTCACTACATCAGGAATTGAATTTTTAAACTCCTTCAAAAGTATAATTTCTCTGAGAGCTTCATACGTTTGGTCTATTTTCAAAGCCCTATCACCTATCAAAATTACTCTGTTTGAGCCTTTCAAACTCCATGTATGTTTGACCAAATTCTTTCCTTAAATTTCTAAACCTTTGTCTGTAGGCTTGAGGCACTAGTTCATATGCCCCTAAGATGGATTTTTTCACCTCCTCCCAGAAACCTCCTCCGGTAGTGATGCAAACACTTCACCAGCCCTAGCAGCAGCTTTGTTTGACTCAGTAATACCCATATGTCCTGTGGCCATTTCAATTGTTCAGCCACCTTCTCAAATGAAATGAAAAAGGCTTCTACCTCCTTCTCATCAAACCTTGGCGATGCTTGGACATATTTAAATAGATCCCACCAAGCCTTTGACTTTGACGCTCTTTCTTGCTGTCCTCATCACTATCCACCAACTGTACTTTTCCCTTTACGCCTACCAATTTTAACTGACTTGTCATGTTTCATGTCCATTTTCTGAAGTTCAAACTCTCTCCCTTTATCTTTTTCCCTGATCTGTATCTCCCTTTCTCTTTCTTTTTGTTCTGCTAGGGCTATTTGTTCTGTTTTCCTTTCTTCTCCCTCTTTTTCCTTTCTCTTTCTCTTTCTTTTTCCTCTCTCTCTCTCTTTCTCTTTCTCTTTCTCTTTCTTTCCCCCCTCTCTTTCGTATTCAAGCTGCTTTAATTCTTTCTCATGTTCCAGTTGTTTAATTTGCAACTGAATTTTTGCCATTTCCAATGAGTTAAACTCTATCCCAGGCAACTTTAAATGCTTAACCACCGCCATAATGACCTCATCTTTTCGCATTTTGTCAGGTAATGTTAACTGCAATATTTTTGCCAAATCTAACAGTCTGCTTTTAGTCCCTGTCCGTAAGGTACTGCGTGTGACAGTTTCCAGCCATAAAAACTTCAGAGCCTCTGAAAGAGCCATTGTCCACAACACACTCCCTACTTAAATTAAAATGCCACATCTGAAAAGCACCCACGATATGCTCACCCCTCACTGTCTTTAAGTTCACAAAGCCAATCCAATAGATAGACTTTTATCCTGGACGAGCCCCAAATTTGTTATGGGCCCGGGTTTAGAGAACCCCAAAGTGTATCATGGAGTTCACCTGACCCACAACTTTTAATAGACTGTGGTATGGGGAGCACACGGCCCATTCTACAGGTGTAGTATAGCAGAAATGGAAAAGTATTTTTTTTAAACAAAACAATGTTTATTCTATGAACTCAAGTTAACCTTTTTAAAACATACAGTGAACATCTTAGCAACCATTAATTCAAATACAACCCCCAAAGAATACAATACTAAGTAATCCTTTAAGCTTTCCTTTTAACATCCATGAGACTTAAAACACCTTTTACCAGAAGCACATCAGGTTAAAGTCACTACTGTTATTAGTTTTAAATCACCAGGATCGATTTACAGTCTTTAGATTACAGAGAGAGATTCATACACCTTCTGGCTGTGACTGCAGCTATCCAGCTCTGAAAACGAAACTAAAACACACCTTGTAGCAAACAGCCTAAAACAAAAGTAAAAAGCTGACAGACAGCCCAGCTCCACCCGCTCGCTGACATCACTGCAGTAATAAACACCCATTTCTTAAAGGTACTCTCACTACTGATACTTATAGATACACCCATTTATTTGCATACCTCTGTTGTGGTCACCGTAACTTGAAGGTGTACCTGAGCTAGAGACCCTGGCTGTTCATGTGAAGACAAGCATCCAGCACAGGGCAGTAGAACGGAGCTGATAATTGGCTGGTGCAAGGGAATTTTGCATATCCCTGTTGTGGTTACCCTAACTTGAGGGTGTACCTGAGCTAGAGACCATAGCTGTTCAAGGGCAGCACGGTAGCATTGTGGATAGCACAAATGCTTCACAGCTCCAGGGTCCCAGGTTCGATTCCGGCTTGGGTCACTGTCTGTGCGGAGTCTGCACATCCTCCCCGTGTGTGCGTGGGTTTCCTCCGGGTGCTCCGGTTTCCTCCCACAGTCCAAAGATGTGCGGGTTAGGTGGATTGGCCATGCTAAATTGCCCATCGTGTCCAATACGAATGAACGGACATTGCGCAACAATCACCAGGCAGGAATGTTCCCTTCCAGTCGGGGAACACTTCAGCAGTCAAGGGCATTCAGCCTCTGATCTCCGGGTAAGCGTTCTCCAAGGCGGCCTTCAGGACCCGCGAAAACGCAGAATCGCCGAGCAGAAACTTATAGCCAAGTTCCGCACACATGAGTGCGGCCTCAACCGGGACCTGGGATTCATGTCGCATTACATTCATCCCCCACCATCTGGCCTGCAAAATCCTACCAACTGTCCTGGCTTGATACAATTCACACCTCTTTAACCTGGAGTTACCCCATCTCTGGATCTGTAAAGATTTAATCACCTGCTAATGCTCGCATTCCTAGCATTGTTTGGCATCTTTGAATTTGTCTATATATGTGTTTCTGGAACAGACCTCTGCATTCACCTGAGGAAGGAGCAGCGCTCCGAAAGCTAGTGACATCGAAACAAACCTGTTGGACTTTAACCTGGTGTTGTAAGACTTCGTACTGTGCTCACCCCAGTCCAACGCTGGCATCTCCACATCATAGTGTCCAAAATTGCCCTTAGTGTAGGGTGGGGTTACTGGGTTATGGGGATAGGGTGGAGGTGTGGACCTTGGGTAGGGTGCTCTTTCCAAGAGCCGGTGCAGACTCGATGGGCCGAATGGCCTCCTTCTGCACTGTAAATTCTATGAAAAATTCTATGAAAACACCCATTTCTTAAAGGGACTCTCACATGACCGTGTACATGTGATTGTGATCTATGTGAGATCAGTGTGTGAAATCAGTGTGTATATCTGATTGTGATCTGCGTGTGAGATCAATGTGTTTGTGTGTGTGTTTTGTTTGGATACCGGACCAGACCCCAGTTTTTGAGAGGATACCGGATAAGACCCCCAAACAATTTGAATCTGTAAAACTGTGAGTAAAGGATACTTCACCCCAGGAATGATGACTCTGACCAGTGGGTATCTTTTATGTTAAAACAAACTTTAATTTAAACACAGAATTGACCGCATTCATACCAAAGAAATAGCTTTACAATTGACAGTTAAACAGTTCTTAATTGAAAGAAGGAAAACTTCCAACTAAGCAAACTAATACAGTTCAAAATCCACTCATAAATAAAACTAGCAAATCAGGGTAACTAGCTGTTCTCTGTACAGACCTTTGGAGAGAGACACTTTCAGGAACAATCTGAAAATCCCTCTATCTTGTCAGACTCAAATGCTACGGCAAAACTGTCAAAAACTACAGACAGGCCTGGCTCCTCCCATTAATTACATCATCTGTATCCAACTAGGATGTCCCATGACCTGCTGAGCTGGGACTAAACACCACTCCCTCATAAAATATCTACACTCCAGGGAGTCTCTTTTCTACAAACAATATTCCATCAGCCGTCTATTTTTAAACAGAAGTGGTTAGAATCAATGATTATCTCACCTTTTATGGACCCTTAATCACAGCTTTATCAAATGCATTGTTTGTCCGTATTTTAAACCTGTTTTTAAAAAAATAACATAACTGCTACCGATATAAAATATAATCTATCATTTCTTACATTTTCACACCTCCCCTCGAAAAGAAAATGAGTCCGCAAAATAAAAGATGTCTGCATTGTCCAAAGCCTTTGAAACTTTAAATACGACCCATTACTAAACATTACCATTGTTCTGCAGCCTACATTACTTGTCATATTTATGTGCACAAATTTAACATGAGTACATTCCATTTCAGTCTTTCTCTCCCAACTTTGAAAGTTCCATTCTCCTTGCTTCTCAAAATCACGATAAAGCATCTGCAATCTTGCTTTCTCTTCCTGCTGCGTGTATGTTTTTCAAATAAAATGGTTGTAGCAATAAATTCCATCTAAACAGTCTTGCATTACGATCTTTAAACTTCTCCAGAAACTTCAATGGATTATTGAAGTTGTCTCCGATGAATTGTTAGCAACATGAATGTGAAAATGTTGCCAATACCCAACGCAATGTCTCCTTCTTGGTGGTCGAACACTTCTTTTGATGAATGTTTCGTTTTCTGAAAAAGTAACCAGCAGCCCTTTCTACCCCGTCTTTGCCTCCCCGTAACAGCACAGCACCAATGGTTACATCACTCATTTCAATGGCCTCCTTAAACTGCTTGTCATAATTTGATGCCGCCAAAACTAGTGCGGTGGTTAACACAGTAGTACGGTAGCATTGTGGATAGCACAATTGCTTCACAGCTCCAGGGTCCCAGGTTCGATTCCGGCTTGGGTCACTAGTTGTGCGGAGTCTGCACATCCTCCCCGTGTGTGCGTGGGTTTCCTCCGGGTGTTCCGGTTTCCTCCCACAGTCCAAAGATGTGCAGGTTAGGTGGATTGGCCATGATAAATTGCCCTTAGTGTCAAAAATTGCCCTTAGTGTTGGGTGGGGTTACTGGGTTATGGGGATAGGCTGGAGGTGTTGACCTTGTGTAGGGTGCTCTTTCCAAGAGCAGGTGCAGACTCGATGGGCCGAATG
The DNA here is from genome assembly GCF_047496885.1 of Scyliorhinus torazame. Taxonomy (NCBI): domain Eukaryota; kingdom Metazoa; phylum Chordata; class Chondrichthyes; order Carcharhiniformes; family Scyliorhinidae; genus Scyliorhinus; species Scyliorhinus torazame. Next base: position 138,456,866 of record NC_092711.1, read on the forward strand.
GCCTCCTTCTGCACTGTAGATTCTATGAATTCTATAAATGCCAGGGTGGCACAGTGGTTAGCACTGCTGCCTGACGGCGCCGAGGACCCAGGTTCGATCGCAGCCCCGGGTCACTGCCCGTGTGGGAGTTTGCATACTCTCCCTGTGTCTGGGTTTCACCCCCACAACCCAAAGATATGCAGGATGGGTGGATTGGGCACTCTAAATTGCCCCTTAATTGGAAAAATAAAGTAAAAGATTGCCAAATGCCTACTGGCATTCTGACGTTCAGTAACATTTCCGGTACTTTTTAAACAGTTTTAGTCAGTGGAACTACACCCACTGTTCAAATTTGGCACACATTTTCTGTGGAAACAACTCATGACCAGAAATCTCTCCAAACCGGATGGAATACAGCGATTGTGTGTGGTCTATATGAAAAAATGAAATGAAATGAAAATTGCTTATTGTCACGAGTAGGCTTCAATGAAGCTACTGTGAAAAGCCTCTAGTCGCCAGATTCCGGCGCCTGTTCGGGGAGGCTGGTACGGGAATTGAACCGTGCTGCTGGCCTGCCTTAGTCTGCTTTAAAAGCCAGCGATTTAGCCCAGTGTGCTAAACCAGCCCCTATAGAAAATCAATGCAGTTATAAAGTCAGATCCGTATCCTATTCCTCGTTTGGAAGACTGTGTGGAAAAGGCGGGACAAACAAATTTTATGACAACACTTACTTAGAGGATACTGGCGAGTACCTTCATCAGACAGGGCAAAGGGCATTTCGGCTTTTGCGACGCCAAATGGTCTGCATCAGTTTAAAGTTATTCATTTGGAATGAAGAATGCGCCAGTCACATTCCTAAGATTGACGAACAAGGTCATTTCTGGACCAAACAATTTGCAGTGTACATTGACGATTTGGTGTGAAAGGAGCATTTGGGACATGTAAAAGAATTATTCGATCGATTACAGGAGCCCGGATTGATGGTGAATGTGGCTAAAAATGAATTTGCGACAGCTCAAGTCACATTCTTAGGCCATGCAATTGGACATGGTCAGATGGCCCCACGGAATGTGAGGGCGAAAGCATTTGGAGTGTTTCCAATACCATCAGTGAGGAGAGAGTTTTGAATGGTTTCCACCTGAAGTTCATGCCAACGTTTAGCAGTGTGGTTGCTCCACTGACTGGCCCTCTGAAACAGCACAGGAAAGTTCAGTGGAAGTCAGAATGTCGGGGGGCATTCAGCAATCTGAAAACTGTTAACCATTGCATCAGTGTTGGTGACACCTGATTATGTCAAGCAATTTATGGTTGCAATTAATGCGGGTGATGTCGGTGTTGGTGCTATACTGTTAACAGGAAAGCGACAAAATAATCAAAAGGCCGGTTGGTTATTTAAAAAAAATAATCATTTTAGAGTACCCAATTTTTCCAATTAAGGGGCAATTTAGTGTGGCCAGTCCACCCACCCTGCACATCTTTGGGTTGTGGGGGTGAAACCCACGCAGACAGGGGGAGAATGTGCAAACGCCACACGGACAGTGACCCAGAGCTAGGATCGAACCCGGGACCTCGGCGCCGTGAGACATCAGGGCTAACCCACTGTGCCACCGTGCTGCCCCTGTTGGTTATTTTTAGCGGAAACTAAATATTCATCAAAATAAATATTCGACCATCGAATAGGAGACATTGAATTTGGTATCGGCGTTACAACATTTTGACAATTACGTTGTGCACAATTCGTCGGAGGCAACTGTCTATACAGACCATAATCCATGAACATTTTCGGAAAAGTTTAAAGATCCGAATGCAAGACTGTTTAGATGGAGTCTATTGCTGCAACTCCTCAGCTTGACAATAATATATGTCGCAGGAAGAGATAATGTGATTGCAGATGCTTTATCATGACTTTGAAATGTGAGAAGACTGGAATGTTCAAAGGTGGAAAAGAAAGGCTGAAATGGACTACACTCGTGTTGAAGTTTGCATGTTTAAATATAATATATGTACCTTATCGAATATTAGTTGTGTTTAGTAATGAGAAATGTTTCGAGTTAAAAGACCTTGGGAAAATTAAGCCATCTTTTTTATATAACTGGTTCATTTTGTTAAGCGGGGAGGTGTGATGAATGTTGGAATTTTAGATACATTGTATTTTAGATATTTAGTGCTGTAAGGGTTACGGACCTGGCTTAGCGTGCGCATGATTGCTGCAGTAGTATTCTTTTAAAGAATCCTGATCTGAAAGGTTTTGTGAGCCAGGGGTGCAATTAAGGCACCGTAAAGCTTAAACTAATGGATTTTTGTTTGGATTATGGGCGATTGGGGGGGGTCCCTGTGGAGTTAATTAGATACATTGGGCTGGATTCTCTGTTTCTCAGTCTAAGTGCTGACGGCAACGGAGAATCTGAGGACTTTAACGTCAGGAAAATCGGCGGCGCACCTGCACCGATTCTGCAACCGGTGAGGGGCTAGCACCGGCTCCGCGTGGAACACCCTCGAAACACACGGAAAACGGTGCGGGAATCGGCGGGTCCGTGATGGGCACTCGCAGGGCTGACAAGCTGCAGCCGCGATTAAACAATACACCCCCCCCACACACACACATGCTGTCAGCGACATGCGCAGCTGCATGGCTGCCTTGCCAGCTGTGGGAATGGTGTTGTGTACCCGTCCACTCCGACCCCATGGCCCACCTCCTGGCCACCCCCCACTACTCACCCCGGCCCTGGCTGAAGCCCGCCCCTCCCCCCGGCCAGCGGCACGGCTGTCAGCGAACGAAGGCAGTGCCGGACACTATCCATATGCCCTCTCTCTCTTAGCAGCCACCACATCAGGTTCACGATTTGTGAGGGCAGCGTCGTCGGGAACTCAGCCCATCGGAGGCGGAGCATCTGAGGTGGGCCCACTAATGACATAGGAACAGTGTTTCAACGACGCACGGTGTGTGTCACATTGACTCCATTTTTGAGGAGGCGGTGTTGCTAACTTTGGTTGGCTCTTAATTCATTGCCCGTTGGGTCTTTACTGAATTTGCTCTGTTTCTATAACCTTTGCTCGCGAGTCTCCAGGTATCTTTATGATACCGCCACGAGGTTCAAGTTCAAGTAATGATCAATAACTCAACACACCAGTTAGTAAGATTCAAATCAATACATATTTATTATATACAGTAATCGCTACTCATGCATAAACTCTACTTTCTAGACTATTCTCTATCACTAAAAGGCCTATACTTAGCTTTGGAACTGGCCCACCAGGTCAGGGGAACAAATGGCCTTTCGTTCGATCCTGAGTCTGCAGGATTCAAAGCTGGTATAGACTGGTAGCTAGGAGCGCCGATCTCGTAGCGAGCGTTGACTGGAGACTTACTTGGTTGATGCGGCAGCTTAGACAGTTCACTCTCAAGGGTTATTTCGAGCTGCTGAGTGATCCTGCCAAGAAGGACGATTTGAACTTGGGGGACTTTACTTTATAGTCCCCAGGGGCTTCACGCCCCTTCGGGGCGGACCCCGTACCTGGTTCCAAGTGATTGGACTACGTTCCGATCACTTGGATCGATTTCTCCAATACTGGAGTCGTTCCCTGATCGCTGGGCGGTTCATAAATGTCCGTTGGCCTTCCTTTGTCCTGGCTCCTGCAGGCGCCGAGGAGTCTGGCTTGGCCTTAGTCACCTTAAGTGTTTCAATTGTTCCCGGGGATCACTCATTAACATACGGATGGCTGCTGGTCTCAGTGCTGTCTGGGCTTTTGCAAGTTCTAATACACAGGATTTCTGCACTTGCTAGTTTTTGCCTGTGTTGGCTGAATTTCCCTGTAGTCTTTGCGGTTCTCCATTTTAAGTCGGGAAGTGGCCAATCCAGGTGACTACAGCAGAACATCGCGATTTGGCGTCAAACCGGCGTCTGCTGCGATTTCAGCATCGGGAGCTACTCCCCACCCGATCGGACGCCCGGATTTTGCCGTCGGCAAAATGGAGAATCCCGCCCATTGTGTTTCAGCTTGGTAAGATGATGTAATTAATGGGAGGAGCTAAGGTACCAGGCATTTTGCAGAAAAGCAGTTCGTCTGAGTTCCAGATTGGGATGTGAGCAGAAGTCAAGCATTTGTTCTCACTGCAGTTCAGTTAAAGATATGTCCGTAGACAGGTTAGCAGTTTGTTTCTGAGCTGCTCAGAATTGTGTAGCTGGAGGATGAGCTGAAACAAGCCGAGAAGCAGCTTCTGAAGAAATACAGTCAGAGTTTCTGCATGGTTCTGACAGGAGTCAGGTCTTGTTTTTAAAGCAGTGTCAAAATATCTCTTTCTTAAAGTACAGTATCTAGATATCTCTGTACAGCGAGTATTCCTCAGTTTGCTGACTGTATTTAAAAGTGGATTGAGAGCTGAGATGGTTTTCTTATTTGAGTGGGAATAAAGATAGCAGTTAAGGATTATTGTATTGATCAGCATTGTTCAAGGAGTAATTGTCAGCTATTTTCTGGTGTGATATTAAAGATATTTATAATCCTGTGTTAGTAATAAATGTTTTAAAATATATCATATCCCTATCGGTAGCACGGTGGTTAGCACTGTTTGCTTCACAGAGCCAGGGTCCCAGGTTCGAATCCCGACTTGGGTAACTGTCTGTGCGGAGTCTGCACGTTCTCCCCGTGTCCGCGTGGGTTTCCTCCGGATGCTCCGGTTTCCTCCCACAAGTCCCGAAAGACGTGCTGTTGGGTGAATTGGACATTCTGAATTCTCCCTCTGTGACCCGGACAGGCTCCGGAATGTGGCGACTGGGGGCTTTTCACAGTAACTTCATTGCGGTGTTAATGTAAACCTACTTGTGACAATAAAGATTATTATTATTAATTTGTGTGAAATCACTCCTGGAGTGAGGTATCCTTTCCTCAGTCTTACAAAACAAAAATAAAATATTGGAATTTCTGTCCAGTACCTTAGCCACTGTTGGGGTCTGGTCCGAGATCATAATACGCCGTTCTAACGCTCCTTGTGATTCTGGATAATAGCACAGTTGATTTAAATTTCTCTACTCCTAAGCTAACCATAACTTTCCTGAATAATTTTGACCTATAATTAGAGGGTGTGTGAGTGTGCTCTGTGTGTGAGGGATCAGTATGTGTGTGTGAGTGCGAGGGATGTGAGTGTGTTCCGTGTATTGTGTGTGTGATATCTGTGCGCCTGTCTCTTCCACTGTATTTTTCTGTTCCTCCCCTCTTTGACCCTCCCCCTCTGTCCCTCCTCCTCTCTGTGTCTCTCCCTTCTGTATCTGCCTGTCTGTGTGTGTGTGTCTCTCTCTGTCCACTCTGTCTCTACCTTGCTCTGTGCCTCTCTCTGTCTGTCACTCCCTCTCTGTCTCTCTCTCTCTATCTTTCCATCCCTGACTCCCCCTCCCACTGTCTCCCCCTCCCACTGTCTCCCCCTCCCACTGTCTCCCCCTCCCACTGTCTCCCCTCCCACCATGTCCCCCTCTACTGTCTCTGCCCCTCCATCTCTCTGTCCCTGTCACTTCCCCTTTCTATGTGTTTCTATCACTCTCTCTTTTCCTCCCTCTGCCTCTACCCCCTCTCTACTTTTCTTTCTCTCCCTCTTTTTCTCTCTCTGTCTCCCTGTTCTGCCCTTTCTTTCTCCCCTTCCTCTCTCTTTCTCACTCTGTGTCTCTCTCCTTCTCACTATGTCTCTCTCCTTCTCTGTCTCTCTACTTCTCTGTCTCTATATCTCTGTCTCCTTCTTTCTCCCTCTTTCACTCTCTGTCTCTCGCGCTCCCGCTACCTCTCTCTCCCTCCATCTCCCTCGTTCTACTGTCTCTCCCTCTCGCTGTCTCTCCCTCTCGCTGTCTCTCTCTCTCTCTGGCTCTGTCTTTCCCTCTCTCCTCCCTCGCTCCTTCCTTGTTTCTCTGTCGCTCCCTCTCTCCTTCCCCCTGTCTCTCTTCCTCTCCCCCTCCCTGCGCATCTACACCCGGAAAAATCAAACATCCCTCGCCCTCATCGATGCTGCCGTCGCCTTTCACAGATCGCAGAGAGCCGGAGGAAGTCCGGGGAGTCACAGCCGAGCCACCAGAAAGACCGGAAGCTTCTCCCGTTCGGTGAGTCCTCTGTGTGCACAGCACCTCCCAGCCAGAGACGGGTGCAGGCCTGAGGGAAGTTTGGCGGGACCGGGCCCAGCACTTGTTGCCCGTCACTCCTTGAGGAGGTGGTGGGTGAGCCGCCTTCTCGAACCGGCAGCAGTCCCTGTGTGGTGTGGGTAACACCCACAGTGCTGTCAGGGAGGGAGGTCCAGGATTGTGACGCAGCGACAGTGAAGGAACGGCCGATATATTTCCCAGTCAGGATGGTGAGTGTGGGGCTCGGAGGGGAACTTGCAGGTGGTGGAGTTCCCCATGTGTCTGCTGCCCCTTGTCCTTCTCGATGGTAGAGGTGGTGGGTTTGGAAGGTGCTGTCGAAGGAGCCTTGGTGAGTCGCTGCGGTGCATCTTGTAGATGGTACACACGCTGCTGTCACTGTGCGTCGGTGGTGGAGGGAGTGAATGTTTGTCGAATAGCCCTGTCGCCATTTGCTGTCCAGGCCGCTGGATTTAAAAGAAAGAATGGCTGGGATAAAAACCTGTGACCTCCCTGCCCCCCTCCCCGCCTGCCCCTGCACCATTCTTTTCTTTACCTCCCCGGTATCAAGGGGTTGTCGTCGCAGAGAGAGTGAGCGGTGGAAGGAAGGGTGCCAGAGATTTCAGTCACACTCCCTTCTCTTTATGCCCCCAGGCTTCCCGAATCAGAGTACGAGGCCACGATCGCACCAGAGGAGCCGCCAGCTCCACCCACAGAGCTGCCCACCTTACCACCTGGTAAGTTACTGCTGCGTTTGGACCCCTGTGTGCGTCACCGGCCATCATTGTGTGTGCATGCATCTGTGCGTGCATGCGTCTATACGTATGTGTGTGCAGCCGTGTGCATTTGTGCGGCTGCATGTATGTGTCTCTGCATGCATGCATCTGTGTATATGAGTGTCTGTTCATGTGTGGTCTGCCTATGTGTTTGTGCATGTGGTCTGCGTGTATGCGCATGCATGCATCTGTGCATATGTGTCTGCCTGTGTGTGTCTATTGTTATGGGCCAGAGTTCAGAGAACCCCAAAGTGTATCATGGAGTTCACCTGACTCACAACTTTTACTAGATTGTGGTATGGGGAGCTCACGGCCCACTCTACAGGTGTGGTCCAGCAGAAATGGAAAAGTATTTTTTAAAGCAAAACAATGTTTATTCTATGAACTCAAGTTAACCTTTTTAAAACAAACAGTGAACATCTTAGCAACCATCAATTCAAATACAACCCCCAAAGAATACAACACTAAGTAATCCTTTAAGCTTTCCTTTTAACATCCATAAGACTTAAAACACCTTTTACCAGAAGCACATCAGGTTAAAGTCACTACTGTTATTAGTTTTAAATCACCAGGATCAATTTAGTCTTTAGATTACAGAGAGAGATTCAGACAGCTTCTGGCTGTGACTGCAGCTATCCAGCTCTGAAGACGAAGCTAAAACACACCCTGCAGCAAACAGCCTAAAACGAAAGTAAAAAGCTGACAGACAGCCCAGCTCCACCCACTCTCTGACATCACTGCAGTAATAAACACCCATTTCTTAAAGGTACACTCACTACAGATATTTATATACACACCCATTTATAAAAACCCATTTCTTAAAGGTACTCTCACATGACACTGTGCATGCTTTCACCCGCATGTATGTCAGTGTATGTGTGTGCACCTGTGTGTGCGTGTCTGTGATTTCTCTGCATGACCGAGTGTTACCCACAGCCAGTGAAGTACGTTGTTAAACCTAGTCACCGCTGTAACACAAGGCAGATGGGGCTGGGGCGGGGGAGGCCGGGGGGGGGGCAGTCACTGTGACCACAGTCCGATCCCATGAGCGGCAGAATGATAGCGAGCATATTGTTCCTCCTGAGGGGTGGGTATTGACACCCCAGGGGGGGGGTCACTTCCCCTTTTCCCTTGTGACAGTCGAGGCCTTGGGATCTTTCACCTGCACTGGAGAGGGGGAACCACAGGCCCTCACTTCAAAAGTTTCATTCGGAAAGCGGAACATGCTGTGTCCGCCCTCCCGCCACCCCACCCACAGGTAAAATTGGGGAACGGGAATCGCTTTGCCCTGACTTATTTATTATTTAAAAAAATATATTTTTATTAAATGTTTTTGACAACACAATTTTTTCCCCTTACAAACAATAACAACCCCCCCGGTAACAAAATAACGCAAAGTCACCCTGAGCAAGATCTATACATGGCAAGATGGTATATTTACATAGCTTTATACACTGGCTCTTGGTATATTTCCGACACGTTGCCCTCCCCGACCCATACCCCCGAGATCACCCTATCTTAAACTTCTTGTGCCGGGAGCAACGGAAATTCCCTCACCTGTCGCCTCACAAAAGCCCTCACCTGCATATATCTAAAGGCATTTCCCGGGGGTAACTCAAACTTCTCCTCCAGTGCCCCGAGGCTCGCAAATGTCCCGTCAATGAACAGGTCCCCCATTCTTCTAATCCCTGCCCGATGCCAGCCTTGGAACCCCCCGTCCATCTTCCCCGGGACAAACCGGTGGTTACTCCTGATCGGGGACCACACCGATGCTCCCGTTGCACCCCTGTGCCTTCTCCACTGGCCCCAGATCCTTAGTGTTGCCGCCACCACCGGGCTTGTGTTGTATTTTGTCGGCGAGAGCGGAAGCGGTGCCGTTACCATCGCCCCCAGGCTCGTTCCTTTACAGGACGCCATCTCCAGCCTCTTCCATGCCGCCCCCTCTCCCTCCATCACCCACTTGCGGATCATCGCCACGTTTGCTGCCCAGTAGTCGCTCCCTAGGTTTGGCAAAGCCAACCCTCCTCGGTCCCTATTGCGTTCCAGGAACCCTCTCCTAACCCTCGGGGTCTTAGTAGCCCACACAAGCCCCATAATACTCCTACCTACTCTCTTGAAAAAGCCCTTGGTGATCACGATGGGGAGGCACTGAAACACAAACAAAAACCTCGGAAGGACCACCATTTTGACCGACTGCACCCTACCCGCCAGCGAGAGCGGGAGCATGTCCCATCTTTTAAAATCCTCCTCCATTTGCTCCACCAACCTCGTCAAATTCAGTTTATGTAGGGCCCCCCAACTCCTGGCTATCTGGATCCCCAGATACCGAAACTCCTCTCCGCCCTCCTCAGCGGTAGGTCCCCTATCCCTCTTTCTTGGTCCCCTGCCTGTTATACAAAAAGGTAACTCTTCCCTACATTAAGCTTGTAGCCTGAGAACTCCCCAAACTCCTTCAGAGTCTGCATGACCTCCACCATCCCCTCCATTGGGTCCGCCACGTACAGCAACAGGCCATCCGCGTAGAGCGATACCCGATGCTCTTCTCCCCCGCGGACTATCCCCCTCCATTTATTAGACTCCCTAAGTGATATGGCCAAGGGTTCGATCACCAATGCAAACAACAGGGGGCACTCCTGCCTCGTCCCTCGGTACAGCCGAACGTACTCTGACCTCCGCCGGTTCGTCACTACACTCGCCACCGGGGCTCTGTAAAGGAGCTTAACCCATCTAATAAACCCTCCCCCGAACCCAAACCTGCGCAATACCTCCCAGAGGTACTCCCACTCCACTCGGTCAAAGGCTTTTTCCGCGTCCATAGCTGCCACTATCTCCGCCTCTCCCTCCTCCGATGTCATCATTATCACGTTTAAGAGCCGCCGCACATTGGTATTTAACTGCCTGCCCTTTACGAATCCCGTTTGGTCCTCGTGAATCACCCCCGGGACACAGTCCTCAATCCTGGTGGCCAATACTTTTGCCAATAGCTTAGCATCCACATTGAGGAGCGAAATCGGCCAGTATGATCCACATTGCAGTGGATCCTTGTCTCACTTTAGAATCAAGGAGATTGTCGCCTCCGACATTGTCTGGGGCAGGGTTCCCTCCTCTCTTGCCTCGTTAAAGGTCCTCACTAGTAGCGGGGCCAGCAGATCCACATATTTTCTACAGAAATCCACCGGGAACCCGTCCGGCTTCGGGGCCTTCCCCGCCTGCATGCTCCCCGAACCCTTACTCAACTCCTCCAACCCAATTGGTGCCCCCAAACCAACCGCCTCTAGCTCCTCCACCCTCGGGAACCTCAGTTGGTCCAGGAATCGTCTCATCTCCCCTTTCCCCCCTGGGGGCTGGGATGTATACAGCTCTTCATAGAAGGCCTTGAATACCTTATTTAATTTTGTCGCGCTCCGAACCGTGGCTCGCCTTCCATCTTTGATTCCCTCTATTTCCCTCACTGCCGCCCTCTTACGGAGCTGGTGCGCCAGCATCCGACTGGCCTTTTCCCCGTACTCGTAAGTTGCCCCTTGCGCCTTCCTCCACTGTGCCTCCGCCTTGCCCGTGGTCAGCAGGTCAAACTCCGTCTGGAGCCGTCGCCTTTCCCCAAGTAATCTTTCCTCCGGGGCCTCTGCATATCTCCTGACCACTCGCAAGATCTCCCCCACTAACCTCTCCCTTTCCATGCCCTCTGTCTTCTCCCTATGAGCCCTGATGGCGATCAGCTCTCCCCTGATCACCGCCTTCAACGCCTTCCATACCACCCCCACTCGCACCTCCCCGTTGTCGTTGGCCTCCAAGTACCTTTCAATACACCCCCTCACCTTCCCACACACCACCTCATCAGCCAGCAGTCCCACATCCAGCCGCCACAGTGGGCGTTGGTCCCTCTCCTCTCCCAGCTCCAGTTCCACCCAGTGCGGGGCGTGATCCGAAACGGCTATAGCCGAATACTCCGTCCCCTCCACCCTCGGGATGAGCGCCCTACCCAGAACAAAGAAATCTATCCGGGAGTAGGCTTTGTGTACATGGGAGAAAAAAGAAAATTCCCTGGCCTGCGGTCTTGCAAACCTCCATGGGTCCACTCCCCCCATCTGGTCCATAAACTCCCTGAGCACCTTGGCCGCCGCCGGCCTCTTTCCCGTCCTTAATCTGGAGCGGTCCAGTGCTGGGTCCAGCACTGTATTGAAGTCCCCTCCCATTATCAGGCCTCCTTCCTCCAGGTCCGGAATGCACCCCAACATGCGCTTCATGAATCCAGCATCATCCCAGTTTGGGGCGTATACATTTACCACCACCACCCACGTCCCTTGCAACCTCCCACTCACCATCACATATCTCCCTCCATTATCCGTTACGATAGTCTTGGCCTCAAATGACACATGCTTTCCCACCAGAATTGCCACCCCTCTATTTTTCGCGTCCAATCCCGAGTGAAATACCTGTCCTACCCATCCCTTTCTTAACCTGACCTGGTCCGCCACCTTCAGGTGTGTCTCTTGGAGCATGGCCACGTCTGCCTTCAGTCCCTTCAAGTGCGCGAACACTCGAGCCCTCTTCACCGGCCCATTCAGGCCCCTCACGTTCCACGTTATCAGCCGGATTGGAGGGACTCTCACCCCCGCCGACTAGCCATCTCCTTTTCTGGGCCAGTCCCTTGTCCTCGTCTCCCTCACTCTCCAGTCCCCCAACCGAGGGACCCTCGTCCCAACCACCTCTTCTGTATCCCATTCTCTCTTCGGCCAATGCAGCAGCAACCCTTTTCTCCCCCCCCCCCCCCCCCAGATCCCCGTCTAGCTTTTTTGCTCCCCCCATATCCCTCCTGTAAGTCAGCTGACCCCGGCTTCCCCCGCCATCCCTTTGACCCCCCCGTGTGGGAGTCTCCCAATCAATGTACATTCCTTCGTTCCCCTTCCCGCCTTTCTTGTCGCGCGCGGGAAAGAAAACCCCGTGCTTTCCAGAGCCTGCCCCGCCCCCATGGCGCAGCTCCTGTCGTGGCCTTGTCTCTCTCCCCCAGCCCATGTAACATTTCCTGCGCGTGGTTGACCCCCTATATACAACAACCATCATACTTCACCCCTCAAACACCCCCCTCCCACACGAACCCTCAATTAGAGTCCAACTTTTCAGTTTGTATAAAGGTCCACGCCTCTTTGGGCGTTTCGAAGTAGTGGTGTTGGCCATTATGTGTAACCCACAGTCGCGCTGGCTGCAACATTCCAAATTTCACCCCTTTCCGGTGCAGCACCGCTTTGGCCCGGTTGAAACCCGCTCTCCGCTTAGCGACCTCCGCGCTCCAGTGCGGGTATATTCTGATCTCCGCATTGTCCCACTTACTGCTCCGCTCCTTCTTGGCCCATTTCAGGACCCTCTCTGTGTCCGTAAACCGGTGAAATCTCACCACCATCGCCCTTGGCGGCTCTTTTGTCTTGGGCTTCCTCGCTAGCACTCGGTGCGCCCCATCCAGCTCCAGCAATCTCGGGGGGGCCTCCACACCCATCAGCGTCCCGATCATTGTGCCCGCATATGCCGCGGCGTCGGCCCCCTCCACTCCTTCTGGGAGACCCAGGATCCTCAAGTTGTTTCTCCTTGATCTGTTCTCCAGGTCTTCGAGTCTTCCCGCCCACGTCCTGTGTAGCGCCTCGTGCCGCTCCACTCTCTCCGCCAGGCCCACGGGCTCGTCGTCGTTCTCACCACTTTTTCCTGGATCTCCTGGATCTTCACCTCTTGGGCTTTCTGGGTTGCTCCAAGTTTTTCCACCATTGCCAGTATAGGCGCCACCATCTCCTTACGCAGCTCCTCGAAGCAGCACTTGATGAACTCTTTCATCTCCTCTCTGTCCATGGGCGCCGCCATTTTGTTTTTTTTCTCTTTCTTCTCCCGCTGCTCCAGGGCCGCTTTTTCCGCCGTTTCGCTGCGGGTCCGGTCCATGCAGGTTTGTAGGGGACCTCTCTCCTTCCTTCCCCATGGGTTGTCTGTATCAAAAGTTCCGTTGGGGCTCCGTAAGCGAGCCCAAAAGTCCGTCTTCACGGGAGCTGCCGAATCGTGCGGCTTAGCTCCGCATACCCGCAACCAGATGTCGGTCCCCTGACTTATTTTTGTCACTATTCACTGTCTCTCCCTTGCTCGCGCTCCCTCATACGCTCATTTGCTGTCTCTCTCTCGCTCTCTGTCTCTCTCTCTCTCTCTCTCTCTGATGCGACCATCAATTCACACGAGACGGAGAGTTGAAGTGAACAGTGGTTTTGATCAGCCAGAACTGTGCCTGCCTGCGACTGCTCCGCACTGAGAGCCGCCTGCAGGGCAGCACATCTATATACCTCCCCTGAGGGGGCGGAGCCCACAAGGGCACCAACAGAATACAATGTAATATAATGTAGTACAATGGTGAATGGTAGCGATAATACATTCATGCCTGTTAAAAATTGAAGTTCAGCGGGGGTGAAGTTGCTCACAGGTTGAGTCTGTCTGGCGCCTTGAGTGTTCGCTGCGACCGCCTGAGCTCTGGTTTCGCTGCGACACGGGTATTGAACTCGTCGTTACGGGCACGGGTGTTGAACTCGTCGCTGCAGGCACGGGTGTTGACTCCGGGAGCGTGTCTTCTGGAGCTTCATCCCTGTAGATCGGTGATGGGGGGAAGGGGTGTAGGAGGGGGGTGTAGGCCATGCAGGGGCGGGGGCGCTGTTCGGTGTAGGGTGGGGGTAGGTGATGGTCGTAGGGGAACCTGTCGGTGCCAGGTCCCGGAGGGAGACTGTATCTTGTTGGCCGTCGTGGTCCGCCACGTAGGCATACTGGGGGTTGGCGTGAAGGAGCTGGACCCTCTCGACCAGGGGGTCGGACGTATGGCTCCTCACGTGTTTTCGGAGCAGTACAGGCCCCGGTGTCGTCAGGCAGGACGGAAGCGAGACCCCGGAGGTGGATTTCCTAGGGAAAACAAATAGGCGGTCATGACGGGTCTCGTTCGTGGCCTTGCAAAGGAGTAACCTAAAGGAGTGGAGCGTGTCGGGGAGGACCTCCTGCCAGCGGGAAACTGGGAGACTCTTGGACCGTAGGGCCAGGAGGGCGGCCTTCCAAACCGTCGCTTTCTCCCCCTCCATCTGTCCGTTTCCCCGGGGGTTGTAACTGGTAGTCCTGCTCGAGGCGATGCCCTTACCGAGCAGGTACTGACGCAGTTCGTCGCTTATAAACGAGGAGCCCCAGTCACTGTGGACGTAAGTGGGAAAACCGAACAAGGTGAAGATACTATGCAAGGCCTTAATGACAGTGGCCGCGGTCATGTCAGGGCAAGGGATTGCAAAGGGGAAGCGGGAGTTCTCGTCAATGTCATTGAGAAAATACGCGTTGCGGTCGGTAGAGGGGAGGGGCCCTTTGAAGTCGATGCTGCGGCGCTCGAAGGGCCGGAATGCCTTCACCAGGTGGGCCTTATCTGGTCGATGGAAGTGCGGCTTACACTCCGCGCAGATTTTGCAGTCCCTGGTCATGGTCCTGACCTCCTCAGTGGAGTCGGGCAGGTTACGGGACTTGATGTAGTGGAGATGCCGGGTGACCCCCGGGTGGCAGAGGTCGTTGTGGATGGCCCGGAGTCGGTCATCTTGCGCGCTGGCGCATGTGCCGTGGGACAGGGCATCTAGGGGCTCATTGAGCTTCCCAGGACGATACACAATATCGTAATTACAGGTGGAGAGTTCGATCCTCCACCTCAAGATCTTATCATTCTTGATCTTGCCCCGCTGTGTATTGTTGAACATGAAGGCCACCGACCGTTGGCTGGTGACGAGGGTGAACCTCCTACCAGCGAGGTCGTGCCTCCAATGCCGCACAGCTTCCACAATGGATTGAGCTTCCTTTTCGACAGAGGAGTGTCGAATCTCGGAGGCGTTGAGGGTACGGGAGAAAAAGGCCACGGGCCTGCCTGCCTGATTAATGGTAGCGGCGAGGGCAACCTCTGACATGTCGCTCTCCACCTGGAAGGGGATGGACTCGTCCACCGCGTGCATCGCGGCCTTGGTAATGTCTGCCTTGATGCGGCTGAAGGCCTGGCGGGCTTCAGCCGTCAGGGGGAAGATGGTGGCCTTGATCAGTGGGCGGGCTTTGTCCGCATAGTTGTGGACCCACTGGGCATAATACGAAAAGAACCAGAGGCATCTTTTCAGGGCCTTGGGGCAGTGGGGGAGGGGGAGTTGCAGGAGGAGGCGCATGCGGTCGGGGTCGGGCCCTAGGACTCCGTTTTCCACGACATA